>NC_041409.2:63923196-64223196 GCF_900747795.2 Erpetoichthys calabaricus
CACTACCACCACCATATTTTACTGTTGGTATGATGTTCTTTTTCTGAAATGCTGTGTTCCTTTTACGCCAGATGTAACGGGACATTTGCCTTCCAAAAAGTTCAACATTTGTCTCATCAGTCCACAAGGTATTTTCCCAAAAGTCTTGGCAATCACTGAGATGTTTCTTAGCAAAATTGAGACGAGCCCTAATGTTCTTTTTGCTTAACAGTGGTTTGCGTCTTGGAAATCTGCCATGCAGGCCGTTTTTGCCCAGTCTCTTTCTTATGGTGGAGTCGTGAACACTGACCTTAATTGAGGCAAGTGAGGCCTGCAGTTCTTTAGACGTTGTCCTGGGGTCTTTTGTGACCTCTCGGGTGAGTCGTCTCTGCGCTCTTGGGGTAATTTTGGTCGGCCGGCCACTCCTGGGAAGGTTCACCACTGTTCCATGTTTTTGCCATTTGTGGATAATGGCTCTCACTGTGGTTCGCTGGAGTCCCAAAGCTTTAGAAATGGCTTTATAACCTTTACCAGACTGATAGATCTCAATTACTTCTGTTCTCATTTGTTCCTGAATTTCTTTGGATCTTGGCATGATGTCTAGCTTTTGAGGTGCTTTTGGTCTACTTCTCTGTGTCAGGCAGCTCCTATTTAAGTGATTTCTTGATTGAAACAGGTGTGGCAGTAATCAGGCCTGGGGGTGGCTACGGAAATTGAACTCAGGTGTGAAACACCACAGTTAGGTTATTTTTTAACAAGGGGGCAATTACTTTTTCACACAGGGCCATGTAGGTTTGGATTTTTTTTCTCCCTAAATAATAAAAACCATCATTTAAAAACTGCATTTTGTGTTTACTTGTGTTATATTTGACTAATGGTTAAATGTGTTTGATGATCAGAAACATTTTGTGTGACAAACATGCAAAAGAATAAGAAATCAGGAAGGGGGCAAATAGTTTTTCACACCACTGTATATATATATGTGTGTGTGTGGATATGCATATGTATATATATTTATATATATGTATATATATGTATATATAGATATGTGTATATGTAGATATGTATATGTATATATATATGTTTACATAACCTCTTTAACACACTACTTCTCCGCTGCGAAGCGCGGGTATTTTGCTAGTAATACAATTATAATCAATAACATCAAAAGGCAAATTGCACTTAAAAATACCAAAACCCTTCAATAAACAAAGAATAAACTTGATCCAAAGCTTCAAGCCTGGCTAAGCCATCAGTGGCTTCATCTCCCTGCAGATGTTCACCTGCAGCCTCATGCATAATGCCGTGTGTAGAACTCACACTAAAAAATGGCACACGGACAAAAGTGGAAATGTGCGCACACACAAAAAAATTCAGATGCACTTCAGCTCCATAAATCCCACTCAGCGTGAAAAGTAACGCAGGTGCACACGCCTGCAGTCCCACCAGGACTCCTCCCAGAATTTTGCATATTTTAATATGCAAATAAATATAAATATCTCCTTCCCCGTTCAGTGTTTGTTTAAAAGACAATGGCAAAAGCATGTGAAAAAAAAAGAATTTCAGCGAATGCAAGGTAGCAGCAAGGAAAAATGTGCTATTTGTTGGCTTAAGTAGTGGTGTAAACAACCAAAGGAAGTTGATTAAGTGATACAGAGTGGTGGAGAAACTTGGAAGTTGAAGTCCAAAAAGTCATACAGTGCCTGAAATAAAAAAGAAGTGGAAAGATATTAAAGTCTCAGTGAAAACGCGAGTCGTAGGCCACCATCTGAATGCCATACGGAAGCGTATTAGGGTACAGAGAAAAGAAAAAAATAGGTACACAGTGAAAAAAAAAGATTGACATGTCCACTTTAATCTTGTTAAATTTACTAGGGCTTCTCAGATCCCTTTGTAACTAAAGTAGCACGTTAAATGCTTTGTATTGTATGTTTTCCTTTATGTGCTCTATAAGTGTGAATCACTATGTGCTTCTTAAATGGGCTATCTCTTCCGCCGACAGGACACAGAACACATTACATTCATGATATTACAGTTATCTGAACAATTTAAATACTAAGATGTATACCTGATATCATTTTCATGATGAAATTAATTAAAGCATGTATTAAACATGGGGGCAGTGGGGCAGTTATAGTATGAGCTGGTGCCCCATCCAGAGATGGTTCCCGCCTCCTGCAAGATGCTTGCTGGGACGTGCCCAACTCTGGATGAAATAATTTATTGCAGCAGTACCGTCTCTTTCAAACGTACCAACCTTCAATTCCTGTCCTCCTTTTCTTTTTCCACGTAAGCAATTGCCACACAATAAGCTGTTTAATAAATATCAAGCCATCTGTAAGCTTAGAACACTGATTGTTCAACACTTTAAAGGAACATTGAAATATCTTCGTAGTACATGTTTAATTATACCATCCATCTGTCCATCCAGTCACAGCAAGCACACAGTGCAAGGCAGGGCCAATTCCTGGACACGGTGCCAGCTCATTGCTACTGCTGTGCCACCATGCTCACACGTTTAATATAAACAGTAAACTTTATTTAAATTAAGTTAAAAATGTATCTGTATAATGTAATATACATACTTGAATGCATTTCATCTTTAAAATTATATCAAGAGCTCCAAGAAGATAGCTCTTGGAAATCTAAATTGACTGTGAAGCCAGACGTCATCATCTGTAAATACGCGCTTTCTTCAACTGAACTGAATTGAACTGAATTCCTTTAAGGTTATTGTATGGTACATTGAGATTCAATATGCATATCCTCCATAAACTTTTTTTTTCATAAAATGATAATAATAATAAGAAGAAGATAAAAAAAACCAATCTATATATATAAAAATGGAATGGGTGGGTCGTCGGGTGGGCCTTTTTTTCATTCCGTCGTTTTTTCGACGTTTTGAAAATGTAAAATGATTATTTGATTTTTTTGTTTTTATTTGATCGTGTCTATGTAGCCGCCGTCGTAATAAAGTATCGCTAAAATCGTCATTTATCGTAATTTATTTTTGACGTATAACGTCGCCGTCGTCGAGGTCAGTGATACCAGTGCAAAAAATCTGCTTACGGTTGAAAGACACGCCCTACTCACTGGACAGTTAAAAACACCAATCAAACTAACGATGACATCAAGTATTACCCAATCAAAAGTAGGAAAGGAGGCATCATCATAAAATGCGTGTGGGATGATTTGCATGAGACGCTGCTTTAAAAAAAAAAATGATAAAAAAAATACGGGATAAATCCCGTCCAGTATTGATTGAAAACGGGACGCGCAATTTCATTCTCAAACGCGGCACGATTCCGTATTTTAAAGGACGGGTGGCAACCCTACAGTGCCAGGTAACCACCCATACAATCACATTGTGATTCAGACTAGGAATGCAATGAATGTAATTACCCCGATCTACATACAAGGCGAAAGTCTTGCAACATTCAAAGATGATGGTTTGGGATAAGTACACCATACAACATAAAAGAGCTTATGAAGCCTTGAACCGAAAAAAGCAACATCTCAGAGATCGTAAAAAAAAAAATAGGAGCTAATGTCGTTTTACTCGCTGTAGATTTTAGTCAAACATTACCAGTTATTTCACGAGGGAGACCAGCACATCAACTCAACGCGTGTTTAAAATCCATGCTTCTCCCACGCTCGGTTATATCTCGCGTGTTCTCGGGTAGGTGCACCAAAAAATGTATACATTTAAGCATGTAATGGGCAAACAAAAAATGAGGTATACCCGAAGGCACAGCAGTAGTACTTAATGTAACTTTACTTCTTAAATGTTAATGTTTTACTGTTTAATAATTTATACGCTTCTTATATGTTGTTCAAATTCTTTTATCAAAATACCACTGACAGCGCAATGCACGATAACATCGAGTGAATACACCATACGCATCCGCCCACGGCTGCCCTGCTGTGCGCAGATAGGACTTGATTGTACAATAAAATAAAATAAAGATAAAAAGACTAAAACAATCATCACCCATAAAGCAGATAGTAGACGTGACGTACTATATGTGTACCACATTTCAAGTGTATAGGTGCAACGGTTTGCGAGCTACAGGTCATTTAAAATCCTGGACAGACACACAAATTGCCACGGTAGCAAATTACAGAAGAAGATTTTACTGTTTAATAATTTATATTTATATGAAATGTGCTTCTTATATATTACTTCATATTCTCATATGATAATGATGTTAATGTTTATATTGATTTCTGTGTTATTAAAACTGCATGTATGTGTGTATATGTATATATATATTATATATATATATATATATACGAGCTGTATATACCCGCCGTTGCCCGGGGCAGAAGTAACCTAATCGGTCAAACACTTACATATATACCAAAGTAAACCTAATCGGTCAAACACTTACATATATAAAAAAACCGAACCTAATCGGACAAACAGCTTCATATATACAGAAGCGAACCTAATCGGACAAACAGCTAATCTATATACATAAGCAAACCTAATTGGTCAAACAGTTACATAAATACAAAAGCAAACCTAATCGATGAAACAGCTTCATATATACAGAAGCGAACCTAATTGGTCAAACAGTTATGCATGTGCACAATAATTTTACAAAGATTATGCGTGTTAACAATCATTAAAAAGAAAAGATTGAGGAACTCTTCTTCTATATGTGATGAAGCTGGATGAAGCTGACTTGACGAAGACGTAGGTGGCATAGATTGGTTTTTCTAAAACAGAAGAAAAAAATGAGTATCTATTATTATTTTAAATTAGAATGAAAATGAGAACCTTGATTAGAGATAGATTATCCGTATTAAAATATGTGCATGAATAAACTTTTGCTAACTCTCTAGCAAAAGTTTATTCATACAAATTGGCATGGGATGGCTTTGTGAAAAAGTAAAAATTAGATAAAAATAAATTGAGAATGCGTACTTCGATTTGACTGAGATTATCTGTAATGATGAAAAAAAAAGTTTAGTATGTTTTTTTTTCCATACGGGAAGGATGTAAAACCTTACATAGGCACCCTTCAGCCCGTACTGAAGGGTAGTGTCAGATTCTTACTGACTAAAAAACACCCTTTTTATTCCACAGCTACCCCAAAAACCACTATTAGGCATTACTTTGGGGTGGCAGTAGTTTAGTTATGAAACAGCTGGGTCCTGAAAAAAATCTGTCTTTATTAGTGGCTTCATCACATATAGAAGAAGAGTTCCTCAATCTTTTCTTTTTAATGATTGTTAACACGCATAATGTTTGTAAAATCATTCTGCACATGCATAACTGTTTGACCAATTAGGTTCGCTTCTGTATATATGAAGCTATTTGATCGATTAGGTTTGCTTTTGTATTTATGTAACTGTTTGACCAATTAGGTTTGCTTATGTATATAGATTAGCTGTTTCTCCGATTAGGTTCGCTTCTGTATATATGAAGCTGTTTGTCCGATTAGGTTCGGTTTTTTTATATATGTAACTGTTTGACCGATTAGGTTTACTTTGGTATATATGTAAGTGTTTGACCGATTAGGTTACTTCTGCCCCAGGCAACGCCGGGTATATACAGCTCGTGAAAATATACAATATGAAAGCATAAGTACAATATACATGTACGTGTACTGCAGATAGTCCAAATGGTTCATAAAGTGGATCAGGTTGTGCAATATTACAACTGTTGTGCAAGTTTACAGTGAGGTAATTGTAATTTTAAGTACAAACAGTTCTACTGGGCGCACTTGCTGGACTGATTGAGTGTGTTTATAGCCCTAGGGATGAAACTGTTTCTGAACCTTGAGGTTCGTGCAGGAGAAGTTCAAGTAGATTTGTGTACATTGCTGAGGCAGCATGTGCTATAATTGTTCTGTAGAACTTGTATCCTGATAATCCTCTGAGCTCTTTACAGAGACTGATTGTTTCAGCACAGATTCTTTCTGATCAGCTGTTGTACAGTTGTGATTCCACACTCAGATACAGTGGGTTAAAATACTCTGAGTGGTGCACTGAGAGTAACAACGCTAAAGCAGTTATGGTATTTGGAATAGTTTGGCCATTCTGTGGACCATTATATTGTTACGAGTTGATTACAATCAGATGTCTTAAATTTATAAATGATATGCGGTTAATTTCAGTGTATTTGATAAAGCCGTGTCAGGGATGTGAATCTAAAAACAAATGGGAAACCATACAGGAACAGTAGCACTTCTTTGACGCTTGGTGCCACCAGTTTGCAAACTGGGTACTGGGTAAGGCTGGCGTGAGAATGTGCATGGCTTTACGCCAAGTTTAGTTTTTATACATCACGATGTGAGCGTGGAGCGTACACAATGTTTTTGTGCATATGCACCATTTATACATGAGGTCCTTGTACATTTCCTCACATTTCAGCATCACAACAGCATTTATAAACACTAATGTAAGAAAAACATGCTATTATTCTGCTTTTTGGTAAGTAAAGAATATTTAATGATACTGATCAGGAGAAAAGTCAAAGTCAGAACGTAGCACTGGGAGAACTGGGAGAATGTTTGCACAAAAGACAAAACTAAGACATTAAAAAATCAAAGTAGAAAACCAGAAACACAAAAAAGGATTTGAATTTCAAGTACAAGAAGTGGAGAAGTGCAACAGGTGATCTTTTAATTCAGCACAAATCAGTTTTAGGTTCATGACCTCCGTAGCTCTGCTCAGAAACTATAATGACATCCTCACAATATGAAAACAAAGGGACCATTAGCTAGGCACCATAGCTTAAACTTTGCAAGAAAAACAGATTCTCTGACCTTAAAATGCCTAAAAAAAGAGTTACTTTTGACAGAACTTTGCTCCACCCTGAAATGGAATGGTATCCTGTCCAGTGATAGTTGCAGACTACAATAAAAATTCTTCCAGAATCCAATATGGTCTATCCCACCCACAACCCTAAAACAGGAAAAGCAGTTCAGTAAATAGACTCAGTAAAAAGCTTGCCTGTCACAGAATGTGATATATATATAAAAAAAAACTCTCTATGTGGCCCTTATATTTAAGTCTGTAGTTTTTTTTTGTACTCACACTTGCTATATTTTTGGTTGAGTGAATTTAGCATACCAGACAAAGTGAAATCAACTCCAAGCACCAATGTGTTAGTGACAACAAGACTATTTCTGCATATAATTTTAATTAACAGAGTGACACATTCATCCTGGCTTTCAGGAGAGTATTTCAGACTAACTCGTATAATTCCAACAAACTCGTGAAATTTCAGTCTTTTCAAGAAAGATAAACAAAATACATTACCATAGCATGGTCTATTTGGTAACTTCCTCATTAACATCTATTTGTGAATAATAAATGTTATTATATTCATTTCCTGTTAACACAGAAAATACTTGGGTTTAAATATTATTGGAACTGATTTCATTTACATGATCTTGTTTATTCAGATTCTACTTTGTATTAAAGAGTAATTCAGATGTGTACCATAAAGTGTGTGGACATTCAGCAAGACTAAGATTCATGCACAGTGGGCACATACTTAAGACAGTTTCCGCAGAAAATAAAGGTTGACTTCTTAAGTTTAACCAAAAATAATATTCCAAGCTTCTGAAATATTAATATGTCCAAACGACCACTACTGGGAATGTCTCCTATCCCAGTTACCTTTTTAGAGTTTTCTTAGTTGTAACTCAAGTCCTTAATGTCACACTATACTGTTGTGCTACATCTTGAAGTCAGTGACCAGTGGATATCACTGGTGTTTTTACTCTCAGTTCATCAGAGAAGGAATCAGGTGCTTGAAACACAATCCACCACCCACTCCACTTAAGCATTTTTTCAGCTTTATGTAAGACTACAGATAAAAGGTTTCCTTGGATTTTCATCCTGGTATTCAGCTGTCAGAGGCAGAAAGAAAGCAACTCAAGTTGAAAGATGAATGTGTGGGATTGAAACTGTCAAGTTCTTTTCCCAGATACCCTCTGCATCTTCTGTTTTTATTTATACTCATAGTACACTATTTTCCATCTGTAAAAATAGCTGCTCTGTGCTTTTTGCGCCTCTCAGGTGTTGCTGACGTAATGCTGAGAATTATCGTTCATTGCTGCACCTCAGGAGAGGATGGTCAGGGCTGCATTAGCCTCTGTTGTGTTAAATATATTCCTCATACTTTACTGCCTGATGTCTAAATGTGGAAAGAGATTTTTGTCAAACACATTTCAGTGTACAAGCAGCACCTAATATGCTTACAGTGGCATTTAATTCTAAGAGAGCAAAAAAATTATCTTCACAGACAAATGATTCGGAAACCTATCTCTTTTATAATTCACATTTCTCAATTTTTCTCTCTAAATGATGATTCACTTACGCATGGGAGGCTTGCAATAGGATTCTAAATAGGCTCAACCTACTCAGAAGTTAATAAAAGACAAAAATGAAACTCCTTAAAAAATCCAATTATGACATGCAATGCAGCACTAACTACTACACCCAGTATGCAAATCTCATTTTGCACACTGACATCACACTCAGCAACTGGTGTGCTGTCATTAACTCAATAATTCTTCCAGACAGCAAACTTTGCTTAGCTACAATAATCATTTGTTTTTAGTTTTAAACTTTATAATTTCTCTATTTTTAGGACTTTCATGACATAAAAAGTCAATTAATAGTCTCCTCAATTTCATTAGGCATTATCAGACCTGGGGACTGATACTGTAGCAATTCAATACGACAATTATGAGAGGTAACTGAAAAATATTATTCTGAAAAGTTATGTATAAAAATAAACCACAAACAGAAATTCTGAAGCAAGAAACCCTTTTAATGGCTAATAAAATTATGGATCTGCATTAAGTGCACCCACCACTGCCTTGTGAAATGGTGGTCCACATGCAACAACAGAACATACCATACAATCATTTTCTAAAGTCACACTATACATTGGAGGACTGTAGGGAGCAGAAGGCACTGAGTACAAAGAAGGAAACTAGATTGGCACATCAGTCTCCAAAATAATATAAAAAAGGAACAATTGTTTAGGTAAAAAAAAGACAATCTACAGTATGTTCTGGTTTAAAGCAAGAAACATGTCAGCAACTGTAGCTGTAGTAGCTGTGTACATTTGGTGTCATCTTCAAGAAGAAATAAAAAAAATGAAAGTAGGGGATTACATAATCTACAGTATAGGAAAAAATAACCAAAACTGTACAGACAGAAAAGTCCTGGGACAAACACAGAAAATCCAGAAAAGAAATAATACAAAAATGTTAAAAGCTTAAATGATGAAACTGTAAAGTGGTACAGTCTCAAAGTGTGAAAAATAAATAGAGAGAAAATCAACAGCTTGAAGTTGCACAGAAGGAAATTAAAAGGTCATCTTGAATTCTTTTGAAGCAGAAGTGTAAAATTAAATCAGTCAGAATATTACAGAGAACTAAAAACAGAACTGGCTCACATGCAATTTGATTTAAAAATAGGATTGACTATTGGGCTCAGAAAGCATCACTTTGAGTTTCTCATACAAATATGAAAGAATTTGATATATTATCACCAAGGTATTCCCCCTCAGCAAAAAGAATAGGCCAAAAATATTAAAATTGGTCTGTTTTAAACCAAAACTTGTACACAGTTTATATCATAAATGTTAATTATTTATATTTCAATGATAGTTTAAAAACATAATCCTTACCAATGCAACTTGAAAATCTATTATTTTTTTACATAGAAATTTTATTTTCCTTCATTATTAACTGGCTTTTGCTCATCTCTTTCCAGTATGTGGTTCTTCTTCCCTATAAAAATGTTAATTTCTTATGCAATATTGTAGCACAAGGGTGCTACTATCACCATTTCTCCTACAATATCAATGTGAATATAAAGATCTAAATGGTTCAGAGTGATCCTAAAAAGCCGTCATTCTTTCTGTGGGGCCCAGTTATTACATTCCAACTGCAACTTAACTTGTTATCTGTTCTTTATTTTTCTCAAATCATCATAAATATACAATAAATTCTTTTAATATAATAAAATAGGACCAAGAATTAAAACACTAAAGTTGAAAACAAAATCCTTATCTCTGTGAATATGGTGCACTGATGTGGATTACTGATCTAATGTTTAGTCAAATCTAAAGCAAAATTAAATAAAATATAAGTGTCTGCATAGCCAAAACTTGAAAAATGAAACTGCTGTAGTATAAGTCAGGGTTATAATTTTCTTGAATATCTTAACAATAGTGAAGAAAGTACAGTTGATTAGTTTCCTAATGTAAAGCTTATCATCCATCGATTTACTGTACCCAGTTAATCCAGTCTGTGTGCCCAGGCAGCGTAGGACCTAAGGCAGCAGCCAGCCCTGGATGAGATGCCATTGTAGGGCACACTCCCCAATCAACTTCATGTACTTGGTTTTGGGTCTTTGAAAAAAACCTTAGCAATTGTAGAAAAAACAGTTCTGTCAGTGGTAGAACATTCAGACTCTAAACAAAGAGTGCCCAGGACGGGATGTGAACCAAGTATCCTTGAGGTGCCAGACTGCAGCACTGACTACTGCACCCCTCTCACTCAGTATCAGCATTCTTATAAATGAGACTATAATTGATTCAACCAGTCTGTCTGACATTACTCTCTGACAGTTTTATTATGTGGTTTCTGTAAAGATAATATTTTCACAGAAGCAAATTACTGTAGATGGCTTTATCCTTTGCTGCACATATAATGATCATTTCAAAGATGAATTCATCTTTTGTACAGTCAACCAGGCTGCATCCTCCTTAACACCCCCATAAGGTTACTGAATGTCGCAAAAGTCCACTTTGTTAAAATCTTCAATTTTTTATAAAGCAATTATGTAACATATAGTTAACAGAAACCCAAGCACGCAATATGAGCTCTGTGTCCTAGAAACTGTACACGTGACTACATTGATCTAAACTGCAGTATAAGAAATATGCTGTCCCTCCTGTATTCTTCCACATAGCACATTCTAGCGAATCAGTTATACCTTTTGACTTGAATATACTAGGGTGCTTAGCACTAATAAATTAAACATTTTTACCTCCTTTCAAGTAAATTTTTTTTTTCAAAATCAGAAGGCAAATTTAAATTAAAATAAAAAGGCTAATTGAAAATAAAATGTGTTAATTAATTAAACTCTTTGCAACCCATACTATTCTGGGAGTATAAGCAGCAGGCAAATGTGATTAAAGTGCTTTCTAATTTTTCTGGGCACAGCAGTTATAGAACTGGCAAGACGTGGCTCTAAAGAATATCAAAATAGCAACTGGATGTGGAATGGAGGAAATGGAATAGTCTAGTTCACAACAATTGGGTCTCCCCCATCAAAAATATACTTCTACACCAACAATCTTGCCGCATAAAGTTCTCCCAATAACCAATCCCTCATTTTAGCTAATCATAAACAACCGGGGAATTCAATGTTGTGAATTTTTTTAGATTATTTTTAATTACCTATGTTTCAGCTGCCACCCAAACACCCCTTTCCCCTTTGAATTTATGATTAATATGAGTAACATACATGCTTCAGAAAACATTCCTATAGGCTGTAACTCATTAATCCTAACCAAAAATGCCCACCCACCCTGCAAACACTATATACCTGACCTTATTTCTTACATATTTTGAGCTTAAAAATACCAGCATGAGGCACATAATATATTATACTGTAGGAAGACAGTGATACATAGCATTCAGCAAATGATAAAAAGAACAAAGCAGCGCACACATTGACAAATATAAGTGAATGACAATTTGCCAGTGATATGGAGTAGGTGTACCTGGAACCCAAAAGCTTTGGGTTAGTTTAGATTATCATTGTAAAGTAAGCCTAAATGTGAATTATAAAACAAAACTATTTTGGTATAAAACAAGCATACAGTATTGATTTGGCCAATCATTTTGTGGTAATTCCAACAATATATACTCTATGGAACTATATGGAACAAAGTAATTTTTAGATATAATCCTCCAAATTGCAGGGAAAACTTGGGGGTTGGTGGCAGGATTGGCACTCCAGCCACCATAAAAACTCACACTGTTCAGTGTGATGCTGAGGTGTCACTCATTGCACAACTGATCTCAGTCCAGGTGGTTTGCCCTGTGGTGGGTGCAGCAACGCGCTGTAATCAGTGCATGCTCCCAACCTCTCTCCCTCTCACAAGACAAGCAAAAACTGGTGGACACTAAGGGAGATAAGCCAGAAGGTCAGTTTCAAAATTTATTTTCATGATATTGTATTCAACAGGGGTGGCACGGTGGAGCAATAGTAGCACTGCTGCTTAGCAATAAGGAGAACAGGGTTCACATTCTTGGTCCTCTCTGCGTGGAGCTTGCATGTTCGCCCCATGTTTGCGTGGGTTTTCTCTGGATGCTCCAGTTTCCTCCTATAGTCCAGAGACATGCAAGTTAGGTGGATTGAAATACTAAACTGGCCCTAGTGTGTATGTATGTTCACCTTGCGATAGGCTCTGGAACCCCACGTGACTCTGTTCAGGACAAAGTGAGTTAGAAAATGACTGACTGACTGCATTGAACAGTCTATGCTAAACCTTGTAATTTTTTTAAAGAAGCACGAGGGGAAGGGCAAATGAGATGAACTTGGATTAGGATTGTATTGTATTTACCTGTTTTAACAAAAGAGCCCACAATATTGGCAAAAATGTTGATAATTTTAATTTAACAAATTTTGCGGACATGGAACCACCACAATCTAGTTTAATGCCAGGCAATTTCTGCTTGACAACCACTACAGTATCTGCATCACCATACTAGACAAAACCATATAACTTTTTTCTAAAGTCAGGCAAAGAGCCAGTTAAGACAGCCTGTGAGAATTACAGACCAAGAGAAGTATGTTCCTGTCTTCATTAAACCTGAAAGAAGACTTTTGTCTTCCTCAGCATCAAAAATGTTTTTTGTTTGAAATCATCCAACATTAAAAATAAAACTGAGTGCTATTTTTTTAATGTTCAAATTCTTTGTTATTCCACCAATGGCTTGGTTAAGAGCTAAATAGTTATTGTTAGCTGCAGTATAAGTTAAACATTTCTCATGGAAAAATTCAACATATCTCTAGCTGCCTCTGGAGAGAAGGTAAAATCAGTGTGGAGTTTGCATTAGACCCTCATAAGTATATCAGTTCAGTCTGGGAACTCTGGTTTATTCCCACTTTCCAAACCTATATTGGAGTGGAATAAGCAAACTTCTCCTCCTTAACTCGTTTTCTTTATCCACCGGACTAAACTGAGACAACTGGTTAGCTAGATTACTGGCAGGACTAAAGTATTACAGTACACGAATATGAGACCCATTTTCTTCATTCAGTGCAAATTCTTTCTTTGTATTCATTTCTTCTAAGAAAACTGAGTCCCATACATTAATGAAAAATTAAAACTATATAATGCATTTGATTACAGATATTTTAGTATTAGGGAATTTTCCATAATTAGAACATCAAGGAGGACAGATATACTGTACAGCATATAAAAATCATGTGTGTACTAACTAAAACATAATTTCACCAATTAGATTCCACATAATCTGCTGTAATTCACACAGGCCTGACAAAGAAAAGGCAAGCCATCAATATTTAAAAAACTCTCTCACTTTCTTTTATGCATGAAAAACGTTTATTTTCATTTTATTCTGCTGAATCTAGGTCTGAGTGTTACTTTAAAGGCACAGTTCACCCAATAATTATACATTTTTCCTTACCTTAAAAAATCTCTATGGAAATTAGGAATCTGTAGTTTTTGGTCTGGCCATTTAGCTGTTCATTATTTTGAACATTCATCTGGAAATGTTTATAATGAAAATCATTGGTTATTAGTTGTGAACAGAAGAGCAAAAACTTCCAGATAACACTTCCAAAGTTAAATCATAAGAGGTTTTGCAAGATAATAAATGGACAGTATTCAAAAATATGTCTGATATGGATCTAGGGTTCCTTCTTGAACAAAGTTACAACTTCCCTTGATGGGAGAGTAAAAATTACATTTTGTGCTGAGTTCTAGAAACACATACGGCATTTAGGAATTTAAAAATACAGTATCTGATCTTCTGATCACATCAAGCTCATATTGTATGATCTCTATGGCATCAAAGCAGAAATTAACACATGGATAAAGAAATCCCTTTTGTCATGTCTCATTAGTTTGAGTATTGTTGTTGCATTACAGAACTTGTACACTAATTTGAGGGGCCAACTGTGTAAATGTTATGTTTTCTTGTACATGTGGGACTTCTTTAAGCCTTTGGTGTCCCCCCATGGTGCAAATTTTTGATTTTTCATTAGGTGGGTTAAGTCGACTAGGTGTGTTTGAATATGGGTATGTCTATGGTTTTCCTGTTTGTTGGACTAACATTCTGTCTGCAGTTGTTTTCTGTCTTACTACAGATGTTATATGGATGAAACAAATTCTAGGTTAGCAAATAGATATGACTGGGTGAATTTAACTTCATAAACAAAACTTGAGATATAACACATGTTTTAAAGAGAATTAGGAAAACATGGCTCATCCTGGCACTGCTCATCAGAAATCAGAAGAAAATGGTAAATTGTTCTTTTTTAAAATTATAGTGCTTCATGAATTACCAATTACATTGAGAGGTTTGATTACCTACACAACTGCATTCAATTGCTTTGACAATATACGTAAAGAATTAAAGGTTTACATTATATAAAATAAAGACCAATTGCTAAACGTTAGGACTGTGATTTAATTTTTTTTTAAACTTTGAACTTTTGAGTATTTCTTTAAAAGAAAAAAAAAATCAGAAAACAGACCTAATCAGTGTGATCATTTTTTCACAAAATCCTGGCACAATGCTATTGACAAATGCAAAATAGAAAGTTTGACTCAATTATATTTATGTTTTTCTCTCAGTAATATGTATAACAATATAAAATGGAAAATAAAACTTTTTAATTAACTTTTGCCAGTGGCACAGGTGCTAGGAGTAAGTACATCAAAAAAATAATTCATAATTCAATGAAATAAGAAGGTCTTGAGTAAGGGAATTTTCATGGGATAATGCCTGTTAATTTAACCATAGTTCTCTAATTAAAGATTACTGATGTTAGTAACTAAGAAGACTTTACTGGAACCTCACAAACAAATTAAATACATTATTCGAGAATAATCTGCAAATGTTACTGTCTTCTCCTGTTATCAAACAACATCAACATTTACTTTGTTTAAATTTAAGTTTCTTCAAAGAATAAGGGATAAGAGATAAAGGATATGGTCAACTGTAACCATGGGAGCAAAAGTCATTTAAACTCATAGGGCTTGAGCTCCAACTAATCACACCAACAAAACCCACTTTTCTCCCACCTTACTTTTACTATTAAATCGACTGTTCCATATTTCTCACTGTCAGTGAGAACAGACGTCTTCTTCAGGCTGGAGACCCCATTCCTCGCGTACTAATTCGCCAAAGAAGCTGAAGCATCCTCCAACGGAAGCCAGTGCCAATATAAATGCCTACTGGGACTCATTGAAAAATCTCCTCCTCGAACATACCACCACGCTGAAAACTATAATGCAGACCAACTTCACTGAAATACGGGGCAACCTGAAAGCTACTAAAGAGGAGCAGACGAAACTGAGCAAGGATGTCCAAGCTCTACAATCCACTGTATCCCATCACTATATGGAGAGGAAGATGCTCCCTAAAGAAGTCACTGACTTGAAAGACAAAGTGATCGATCAAGAAGACAGGGCTCGTAGAGACAATTTAAGAATTTTCAGACTTAAAGTAGGGGCTGAGAAGGACAATCCAATTTACTTCCCCTCCCAAATGTGACAAAAGTGGTTCCCAAATGTCTCAAACTGCCCCAGAGATCATGTTGCGGCCTCATATAATAGCATTTCTGCGATTTTCAGACTACCAACAAATTTTGTCGGAGGGATGCTATGTTCAAAACAGATCTGCTTCTTCCCTGATTTCAGTTCAGTCACTGCGCAGCAAAGGAAAGCCATGGCCCCATTGGCCCAGAAAGTTTGTGCCACCGGTTTTCAGCCATATTTGCTCTATCCTGCAAAACTGAAAATAAGTTTCGACTCACCCCCTGAAGCACTCACAGCAACTGACAGCTTTGTTTCAACTGGCACTTTCATGCTGTTAAGATCTCTCCATTAACTCTGAATTACACTATTGTATTTTATACATTGTTGGTCAAGTTCAAGTTCCGGCTGTGTTGCGGCCATTCAGGTTTCTGTCATGTCTAAAATGTTTTCATTATTGACTGGAATCAGAGCATGACCCCTTGTGGTTAATAAAGAACATGAATTACTGATTGTTAACACCAGATCCGAAATTAATATCAACCTTTTAATCCAAAGAGCTGAATTCTTAATCCACCATACTAGGGCTTGCTAATATGTCTCTGGGGCCATGCCGAGCATGCCTCTTGCGACTAGGATTAAGAAAAATTCCTCATTTGCCTCCATACCTTCTACCCATACTAAATCTGGCTCGATTTCTAATGGTCCCCGATAATAAGTAATGAATTCATAGATTACTATTCTAAACTATTTACTGATAACTCTGCTACCACTCCATCAGAGATCAAATCATCCCTTAACACCCTTCCATTCCCCTGTTTCTCTAAGAAAAAACGCTTCTCTTCTAGATGCTCCCATCTCTTTGCCTGAACTTAAAGAGGCATTAGGCTCAATGAGCACAGGCAAGGCCACAGGGATGGACGGGCTTCCGCCTGAGGTAATTTCTGCACTTCTGGAAACATTTATCCCTTCCCTTTTTTGAGGTGATCAATGCAGCTGCCTCCTTTGGCCATTTAAACCTTAGCATTAATATTGCAGTTATTACATTACTTTTGAAGCAAGGTAAACACCCTACTCTGTGTCAGAGTTACAGACCCCTTTCTCTCATTAATACAGATACAAAACTGCTAGCTAAAGTTCTGGCCCACCGCGTACAGAAAGTCATTAGCAAATTAATCCACCCTGACCAGACTGGTTTCATACATTCAGGGTTAGCTTTGGATAACATGAGAAGACTTCTGCATGTCATTAATTTAGTTCCTTCCCTTCCCAGCCCAGGTGCACTCCTTTCTCTAGAGGCTGAAAAGGCTTTTGATCTCATGAATTGGCATTTTATATGGAAAGTCATGAAAAGAATGGGCTTTGGTCCAAGTCCAAGTTTTATAAATCTGGGGAAAACTTTTTACTTCCCCCTCTCTGCAGTTATCTTGTCTAATTCAAATCCCTTCTCCTTTAGTAGGGGAGCTAGGCAAGGCTGTCCTTTGTCTCCTTTACTCTTCAACTTATCTCTCGAACCACTTGCAATTGCCATCTGTAATTCCCGCCTCCTAACTCCTATTACAATTTCAAATTGCAGTCATATAATATCTTTATATGCCGACAACATCCTCCTGTATCTAGGTAATGCCCCGACTGATAACCCTTGCATGCTAGAACTGTTCAGGTGTTTCGAAGCCCTGTCTGGTTACAAAATTAATTGGTCTAAATTCTCTCTCTTGCCTCTTAATGATATGTGCTGTCAATTCTCCCTACTTTTTGTCTTCCCTGTATCTAGTAGTATAAGATATTTGGGAGTTCATAATACTGCCTCAATCTAAGACATATCCTCTAATAAGTGTTGCCTCATATTTGCTGAAGCGAAAGCCTCCATAAACACCTCGTCCAAACTCACCCTCTCTTTTTAATCTCGTTTGGCAATTATCAAAATGAATATTGTACCATGCTTCAACTTCATTAACTCCATGCTGCCACTCCCTTCTCCTATTAAATATTGTTCCAAAGTTAGGTCACTGATCTCAAGGTTCCTCTGGAATGACAAGAGACCAAACCTTAAACATTCAACTCTGGTTAGAGATAGATTGAGTGCAGGTATAGCGCTGCCTGACCTAGAACTATACCATTGGGCTTTCATCCTCTGGCCTCCTTTGTCATGGCTGTGTCCTCCCTCTCATCCCCCTCTATGGCTCTCTATAGAATCGTCCCTTGCTTTCCCACTTTCGCTTCAAGGTGCCCTGTTTACCTCCTTGAGTGGCTGCCACTCTTGCCTTGGGACCTGTTTTTCCATACGCCATCAACATCTGGCATCGTGTGGAAAAGTTACTTGCACCCACTGGAAAATGGCACTTCCTGACTCCTATAACCCTTTTCTTTCAATAGGTGGCCTGCCCTGTGTATTTCCTCCTTGGCAGCGTTCTGGAATTAGTGTGCTGGGAGATGTTACAAGCACATTTTAATCTCCCTGGTTCTAGTTTCTTTTTCTACCTTCAACTCTGATCAGTGCTCAGGACATGTAGAATTTCCCTGACTACCCCCACCCCCCCCCACCAAATCCATCCATCCATCCATCCATCCAATTTCCAACCCGCTGAATCCGAACACAGGGTCACGGGGGTCTGCCGGAGCCAATCCCAGCCAACACAGGGCACAAGGCAGGAAACAATCCTGGGCAGGGTGCCAACCCACCGCAGGACACACACAAACCAAGCACACACTAGGGCCAATTTAGAATCGCCAAACCACCTAACCTGCATGTCTTTGGACTGTGGGAGGAAACCGGAGCGCCCGGAGGAAACCCACGCAGACACGGGGAGAACATGCAAACTCCACGCAGGGAGGGCCCGGGAATCGAACCCAGGTCCCCAGATCTCCCAACTGCGAGGCAGCAGCGCTACCCACTGCGCCACCGTGCCGCCCCCCCACCAAATCACTCATTATAATCTTTGTTTTGTTCTTTCTTTTTCAAGAAAAAAAACTGTCTCTACCCAGTACTCTTTACTTTGCAAAGCATCCTATGAACCTCTGCCCTTGATTTCTCTCTGGTCCAGACACATTTCTCCTCTCCCTTCACCCCTTTCATGAGACACAGTTCTCTCCAATGTAAGGCTTTGTTCTAGAAATCAACACATCCAGTTCAAAATTCTATACAGACTCTATCCTACGGGTGGCATGGTGGCACAGTGGGTAGCGCTGCTGCCTCGCAGTTAGAAGACCCGTGTTCGCTTCCCGGGTCCTCCCTGCGAGGAGTTTGCATGTTCTCCCTGTGTCTGCATGGGTTTCCTCCGGGTGTTCCAGTTTCCTCCCACAGTCCAAAGACATGCAGGTTAGGTGGATTGGCGATTCTCAGTTGTCCCTAGTGTGCTTGGTGTGTGTGTGCCCTGCGGTGGGCTGGCGCCCTGCCCGGGGTTTTTTTCCTGCCTTGCGCCCTGTGTTGGCTGGGATCGGCTCCAGCAGACCCCCATGACCCTGTAGTTGGGATATAGCGGGTTGGATAATGGATGGATGGACTCTATCCTACTCCCTGCAAGTGGTTTCTGATGGGCCTGACTGCTGATCCTCTTTGTCATTTAAGTTCCCTTGGTTTACCACATGTTCTGGCACTGTCTCCCTGTCTTTTCTTTTTGAACTTATATATGTCACCTACTGTCTTCCTTTCTTTCTTGCAATATCACTCTGTTACCTCAAATCTTTCTTCTTTTAGACCTTTCTAGGCTTCCGCTCAAATTCTCTGAACACAAGTTATTCTGTCTGGGTACCCTTGCAGCCAAAATAATTATTGCCTCCCACTGGAAGACATCTGAATGCTTCACTGTCGACAACTGGCAGTCCTCCTTTTACAATTTAATACATTTGGAGTTGTCTGCAGCACGGATTAATGGTGCTTCCAGTAATGCAATTGAATCCTGGTCTGCTGCGGCTCAATTGTTTAAATCTCAGCTTGCAACTCCTCGATTTTTTTTTAATAATCCCTTGGCTCAGGCTGGGTGGGAGAGGGTGGGTTGGGTTCATTTGTATGTTATGTCTGTTTATTCCTGTCAATTTGTTACTGCTCAATAAAAAGTTGATCACAAAAAAACAGGTACAATATTTCTGGCAGTAAAACATCTAATATTGATTACTTTGTATGGCGCAATATGATTAGCAGGATTAGTGACATCACTGCTATTCTAATTTTTATGGACTTTTCAAAGTCTTTTGTACATTCAAATACTCAGAACATTTCTGAAGAAAAGGTACATGAAGTGGCAAATGTCTGCATCTGAGTTCTGCTTATGGCAGACATTTGCTGGTATTGTCAGAAATTATGATTTTTCCAGTTATCAGTTACCTTGATTGAATGCAATAATCCTTTAAATCAAAATAAAAACATTACATGAATTTTAAAGAGACGTTTTAAATTAAATGTTGCAGCTATCGAATCAGATTTCAGCATGATGATTACTTTTACTTAATCAATGATTAAATTAAATTAACTATATATTGCTTTTTGGTTTCTAATAAGGGCGGCACGGTGGCGCAGTGGGTAGTGCTACTGCCTTAGTTCACTTCCCGGGTCCTCCCTGTGTGGAGTTTGCATGTTCTCCCCGTGTCTGCGTGGGTTTCCTCCAGGTGCTCCGGTTTCCTCCCACAGTCCAAAGACATGCAGGTTAGGTGCATTGGCGATTTTAAATTGTCCCCAGTGTGTGCTTGGTATGTGGGTGTGTGTGTGCGCGCCCTGTGGTCGGCTGGTGCCCTGCCCAGGGTTTGTTTCCTGCCTTGCGTCCTGTGTTGGCTGGGATTGGCTCCAGCAGACCCTCGTGACTCTGTAGTTAGGATATAGCAGGTTGGATAATGGATGGATGGATTTTTTCTATTAATTATTTCAGCTCTGTTATCTGTGCTATGCTGTCACCAAGGACCCGCTATACATGAAGGCACCTAGGACACTTGTATCAGTTCTATCAACAAATTTTCTAAAATATAAGGTCTTTGGCATGTCAGGTTCACAATATTGACATGGTGGGTCCATAAATAATAAGTTTGGTATTTTTCAAGTTGATTTTATTTTTTCAGAATCGTACACTCAACTCAACTCAATTTTTATTGTCATTCATTCACATATATAGTATATGCCTGAATGAAATTTCATTCCTTATAGTCCCTGGTGCATAGGCAAAACAACATACATTTACTGTAACATACACCATAGCATTACCAAAAACCATAGCAACAATACAATATAACAAGACAAAAGATGCAGGAAGTAGAGCTTTAACAATGCTCGATATATGTATTTAAGTGCAGAATGTAAAGTGACAGTACATAATTGGGGGAATATTATAGGGCTATGGTACTGGGGGACATGTAGGAGTTAAAAAGTCTGACAGCTTGGGGAAAGAAGCTGTGATAGGACTGGGCTGTGCTAGTTCTAATGCTGCGTTATCTTCTACCCGATGGCAGGAGGTCAAACAATGCATGTGATGGCTGAGAGAAATCTTTCACAATGGGGAAGGCTCTATGTAGACAGAGTGCCTGAAAGATGTCCTGGATTGAAGAGATGGAGACCCCCATGATCCTCTTAGAGGTCTTCACCACATGCTGCAGAGTCTTGCGCTCATGGGTTTTGCGATTCCCAAACCACACAGTGATACAGTTTGTCAGAACGCTCTCCACAGTTCCTTTGTAAAAGTTGGTAAGAACTTGTGGTTGTGGTAAGCCAATTCACTTCAGTCTCTGCAGAAAAAAGAGGCGCTGTTTTGCCTTCTTGACAACAGAGTTGGTGTTGATTGTCCAGGAGAGGTCATCAGAAATATATACCCCAAGAAACTTGTTGCTGCTGACTCTAGCCACAGCAGAGCCATTGATGAGCAGTGGTGAATAGTCAGCCGATGTTCTTCTGAAATCAACAAGCATCTCTTTTGTCTTATTGATATTAAAGATTATTTGCACCACACCACCTTACCAGATGGTCAACCTCTTCTCTGTTAGATGTGTCATCATCATTGCTGATGAGAACCACTATGGTGGGATGATCTGCAAACTTGATAATGACATTGGACTCAGACTTGGTGGTGCAGTCATGGGTGAGCAGCGTGAACAACAGTGGGCTTAGCATGCAGTCTTGGGGGGGCACTATGCTCAGCCTGATGGTATCAGATGTTCTGCTGCCAATGTGCACTGACTGTGGCCTCTCTAAGAAATAGTTCAGAATCCAGTTACAAAGAGGACTGTCAATGCCCAGCAGAGAGAGATTTCTCACCAACTGCTGAGGAATGATTGTGTTGAATACTGAGCTGAAATCAACAAACAGCATTCTGACATATGTATCCCTGGTGTTCAGGTGAGACAGTACAGTGTGCAAAGTAAAGGAGATGGCATCATCAGTGGAACAATTCAGATGGTAAGCAAACTGGGTCCATAGAGGTGGGGAGGATGGAGTTAATATGTCTTTTGACCAACCGCGCGAAGCATTTCATTACAATTGGAGTCAGTGCTACACGGCGGTAGCCATTAAGACGCATCACAGTTGATTTCTTTGGCACTGGAATGACAGTGGTCTTTTTGAAGCCCGTCTTTGGCACTGGAATGACAGTGGTCTTTTTGAAGCACGTGGGGACCACAGCCTAGCTCAAAGTGATGTTAACGATGACTGTGATTACATCAGCCAGTTGGTCAGCACAGTCTCTAAGCACACACTCAGGAATGTTGCCTGGTCCTGCTGCTTTCTGTGGGTTGACTCTGGAAAGCGTCCAACTTACATAGGCAGGATCCAGACGGGGCGCCTGTTCCTCAGGGAGGGCGAGGACTTATATGCCTGTGTATTGTTTTGAGCCTCAAAATGTGCAGGAAAGTTGTTCAGCATGACAGGGAGGCAAGTATCAGTGCTGTAGGCCTGTGGTTAGATTTTATAATCTGTTAAGGCCCTCATGCCCTGCCACATGTGTCTAAGATTTTTCAAGTCGCAGATGTTGTTGTCTATCTTCTGTGCATATTGACTTTTAGCTTTCCTGAGGGACTTGAAAAGTTCAGCCTGTGCTTATCTGAGAGCCCCTTCATCTCCTGATCTGAAGGCAGCATCTCTTGCACTCAGAAGAGCATGGACTTTAGCCATGGTTCTGGTTGGCACCTAAAATCCTAGTTTTTCCAATAGTGACATTCTGTGTGCACATTCCTATGTACCCAGTCACAGAGTCAGTGTATTCCTCTAAGTTAATATGCTTTTCACAGATGGCTGCCTCCTCGAACATATTCCAGTCTCTGCATTCAAAGCAGTCCTGATGAGTTGACTCCTTCAGGCCAGGCTCTGATGTTTTTTTGTACTGGATTGTTTCAGCAGTGACGTGTATGCTGGGAGCAGCATAACACAGAGGTGGTCTAGGAATCCCAAACAGGAGGAGGGTACAGCTTTAATTTGTGTGTAATAAAGGTCCAGCATATTCTCACCCCTTGAGAATGCAGGTAAAACTCTGGTGTTACAGTTTTTAAGTTGTAATGGTTGAAATTGCCAGCAATAATAAAAAATGCATTTGTATTTTGAAAACGATCCTCAAAACATTCTTTCTAAATTAAAATGTTTATTCAAAACAAGAAAACATAACTGAAATGGTGAAAGAGCAATGGGGTGACATTAGGAGTTGCCTAAAAAGCAATTCAATATCAAACACATCCCGATGCACTCAATCAAAAAGGAATCCAAGAAACAGAGCAAAAAGCAAGAAAAACCCATAAAATATCAAGAAAAAAAAAGCAAACTTTAAAGCACCACTCCTGAGTTCTCTTTTTTTTGGCTTAAATGGTCAGAGTGGCCTCTTAGAAGTGATGATGTCATGGTGACCCCACCTCTTTGGGTATGTATAAGGAACATAACATAACATAACATAACGTAAAATAACACGTATAAAGAACATCACAGAACATCACACAACACATAGAAACACAATATGTATCATAGAAAAACATATCCTTACAAAAAAGAAAACAAGAAACTGAAATAACAAAACATCTGCACTTACTGTAATAAATAAAAAAAAATTAAATACACCAAAAATAAATTTAAGCCAGGGAAAAACACCCTGGCTGAACCATAAATTACAAATATTAAAAAAACCTTGAAACATGCTAAATACATTCAATTTGAAGCAGTAACTATCCTTGCAGGTGGTGCAGTGGTAGCACTGCTGTCTTGCATTAAGGAGATCATGGGTTAGGGTCCTCACTGTGTGAAGAATGCTTTGAACATTGAGAAAAGCACTATATAAGTGTAAAGAATTATTATTATTTATTGTTAAAGGTGTCAATTTCAGAAGACATGCCTTCTGCTTTTCTGGGGTATGTTTTGACAACAGAAGGAAACTGGAAGGTGATAAATTTTAACTCTGACTATAAGCTCTAATTTTCCTGAGTTACGGAAACATTCCTGTCAGACAGTGCTTGGGAGGATTTTTCATGTTAATAAGGAAGTAAAAACAGCACAAAACCACACACATGTCTAAAGCAGTTCAGCATATTTAAAAGGATATAGTATTAGCAAAGGAAATTTTGTGTACTAGTCAAGTCATATTTATTTATATAGCACATTTAAAAGACAACCAATGTCAAGCAAAGTGCTGCACAATAAAATTACGATAAAACAAAGATGTAAACAAAATAAAAGAGAAGAGTAATAAGACACATTTTAAAAAGAATGAAACGGCCAACAGATTAAGAAAGCAATAGAAGGAAAAAACCATAATCAACATAATCAAATTTCAATGGGATTAACAGAAGATGCTTATCCACAGCAGTCCTTCCAGAAACAAGAAAAATTCTGATGGGAGCCCCAGTAGATGTAGGCTGGGTGTTAGACTATTCCCATAACAACGCAATGTGCATGAGTCTGAGGAGGCAGCCAAGTCTTCAAGTTTAGCTGCAACAGTTCTGATCTTGCATTATTCAGCTGTTTATGTAAAAGTCTGAGCCCGAAAGGTACTATATAAAACAAAGCTGAGTCCAAAAATAAATTTAAGCAGGGGGAGATGTCCAGATGTATAGTTAGAGAAAGCATTGTAGAGGGCCGTGAGGGCTCATGTTAAGATGGTGACTTAAATCCAGAGCAAGGAAGTCAAATTAAAATCCAATAAAATTTCAGGTTTAGAAAAGTCCAATCTGTAGACTGTATTCAGGAAGACTGTGGGTGGATGTATGTGAGTGGGTATAAAATGACAATTCATTTATCTAAATCTTAAGAGAATTCTTAACCTAAACAAGGAATCAACAAGACCAAAGCCAAGCAGAGGCTATATCTATCAAACATGAATAAGCTGGTTGTAGGTATACAGAAACTCCAAGATAAAGCACTGAATATGCCATTTT
Organism: Erpetoichthys calabaricus; assembly: GCF_900747795.2. Classification (NCBI taxonomy): domain Eukaryota; kingdom Metazoa; phylum Chordata; class Cladistia; order Polypteriformes; family Polypteridae; genus Erpetoichthys; species Erpetoichthys calabaricus. The sequence continues at coordinate 63,948,281 of NC_041409.2, forward strand.
GTGCAACTGAAGATTATGAAATAAAATAAACATAAAAAAATGAATGAATTCCATTATAATTCAGGAATATCTCTTTAGTTACTTAGCCTGCCACTGCATGAAACTAAAAATGTTAATACTGTTGGCTTACTATGTAGCTAGCAAAATGCTTCACACTGAGCCTTCACCAAGGCTGATGTGTGATGTTGCTAGTTTAAAACCACACATATACAAAAGCATAGATTAAATCACTGAACTAACCAGTAGAAGAGTTGAACTTGATGAAGCTGACAACTGACATGATTAAGACATCCTGATCAAAATCTAAGTCCACTATTTTTATTTAGTTAATTCTTATTATGTCGATTATTTTTATATATAACAAGCATTACAAAGTATATCAGAAAAATTGGCAACCGCACCATTAATAAAAAAAAAAATACATGAAACCTTGCCCTGGTGTGGGAGAAATGATGAACAGGGTGTCAGGCAATGAAGCAAAGAACACAGTATGACACTGAATATAAAAAAATACATTTATTTTTCCAAAAAATGATATGTTTTACAATGTGTGTGCAACACCAAGACGTGGATCAATGATCAAGAATACTCTTGGCTTGAAAATAAATGTATTTGGTAAGTTTAAAGGCTTTTTTGTTACTTTTGCACAGATGCCCAATAGACCCAGTTTTAAACTGCCAGAACAAGCATGGTATTTTTTAAAAGTATTAAAAATACTTCACTTAAAAACACAATTTACAATGGTATATCAGGATTGTGAAATAAAAAATAATTATGAAAAAGACGAAATTTATCCTTTTAACTTCTGGTCTTTCTTCACTTTTTACTAAGAAGCAGGGCCTGACATTCCAAGTGAGATACCCTTATTGCCACATTCCAAAGATTTGCTTAATTTCTGTCACTCATTTATTTTCTTTCTCACTAATGTTCCTTTCAGAGAATCTGCTTCAAGGCAGCATACTGCACCTACAGTGATTACCACTGGAATTAAATGGTGTCCCCTGATTGCCATTAAGGTGTTCCTTTTCACTCCAACTTCCGCTCCTTTCTGGATGGCCCTTTCTTCTGTGGAAACCCCTTTACTGCCAGCCATTCTTTTACAACACAAAGGTAAACACTAATAATAAACTGACTTGTTAATCTGAAGATTTCACAATGGTGTAAATTTTATTACTTCTCACACAAATGGCTGAAACAAACATTTTATAACCTTCTTCCATTACAGACACAAAAAGTGTCCTAGCCGATTCCACAACATTTTAAACCACTTTAACCCGCTGTACTTGGGTCGTCGTACAGTGGGTGTAGCAATACACTATCAGTGCATGCTCTCTTACTCCACCGCAGGCAAAACACAGACACACACACTATCTGTTTCTCTGTCTCTCTTACACCTGGCCAATTTAGAATCTTCAGCATGTAAGAAGATACCAATATAACTGGAAAACACTCTATTGGAATGGAAATATGAAAAACGTTAAATTTATTCTGCCTTTCTAACTTCACTTTACTTCTGACATATTTTTACGCATTCAAACCCTTTTAACCCTCCTATCCATTTTGCAAGTGCTTGCTGTCATCAGTGGATGCAAGACTGGAAAAATCTCTCGACATGGTCCAAATCTGTTATGGTGCACCCTCACACACATACGCACACACACTGGGCCAATTTAGAATTACCCATTAGACTAAAATGTACATATTTTTGATGAGGGAGGAAATTAAGGTACCTGAAAAAAACTAAACATAAGAAAATATTTAAAAATCTACTGCAGTTTTTAAACCCAGATTCTGAAGCTGTGAGACAGTACCATCAAGCACTGCACTGCAATGTCACCATTTTCAATTAAAATATGTTTCCTATGTAGAATTTACTTATTTGTTATACTGAATATTAAATAGGGTCATACCTGTGTGAAGATGTTAGCATTTGTGTGTTTGTTAGTATTCATACGTTAGTCAGACTACAAATCGAGTACTAAATACATTTCTGGTCACTTACAAACAAGAGACAAAGAAGACATAGCAGAGCTAAGAAATGTAAAGAAGCACAGTTTAGATACAATCTTGAACTATACTATTACATGCCAAATAAAACTGAACCTTTCTAGTTTTAGTCAGAAATGGCAATGTGAGAAAGTAGCCCAGGTATTCAAAATTCTGTCGGAAAGCAACTTTTTCACTCAAATAGTTAACTGATGCAGTCCATAGAATAGTCTGCATATCAGAAAGACACCAAGTTTCCTTTAGCTCATCAGAATAGAAATATGAATAATGTACCTTGTTAAGAACTATTTCTACTTGCTTTTCACAAAAGTAAGCACATGTCATATTTAACAATTATTCAACAATCACAATGCATGCTTGCATCTTATTCATCTACCTTTAAATTTATTTATGATTTATCCACCCAACATCTAACCATTTTAAACCAAGTTTAGGAATATGGGTCTATATTTACACGATATTTGTATTTTTACTTTAAAATCATTATCTTGTTTAGAATTTTTTAATCAAATATATATATATATATATATATATATATATATATATATATAATTACAAAAGATTTACATAAGACACAGAAACACTTTGTATGGCTGCTGCACATATAATATATTTACAGGGTATTACAATAAAGTAAAGAGTAAAAAATTATTTAGAAATCAACATGTCTCTGTGGTTTGTGGTTTAAATGGATTTGCAGATATATATGTTTGATTTTTGCTGTATTTTACAGATGTCAATGCCTTAAAAAGGAAAAGGTAGAGATATTTTTAAATAGGCATTGGGAGATTAAGCATACATCAGAAAATGCGCAAAACCATGAATCTTTCCAATCTGTCATTACAGCCCAATCACTAAACAAAGACAGTCAAAATATTGTTGCATAAATTCTGAAACCAAGAAAACTATTACTAGTACAGACACTCTCAACATTTTTAGATTTCAATCTAATCAGATAATCAGGAAGTGCATGACCTTTATACCCCTGCTTCAGTGACATCATGGGTCTTGACCTCTTGTTGTCCTGCATAGTAATGTGGCAAGCAACTGTACACAAGATAAGTTATAAGTGGTGGAGCCCACAAGAAATAAATACTGTGGACACAAGATATTAGATGTTTTTAACAATTTTAACAATTGCTATTGATTTCTGCCTGGCGTCCATAGTAGCCAAGATATGCTCCAGTTTCCCTTGACCGTGAACAGTAAAAAGTGACTTTGAAAATGCTACATTATTTAAAAATAACATTCCCCTTGAAGTCAGATGCTTTATTTTATATAAAAGAGAATAGTTTTAAGTAATCGGGGATAAACTGCAATGGTAACGCCCGGGTCCTTTTGAAACAGAAACATCCAAACAGAGAAAATAAGCAAAGTCAAAGGTGAGGTACAATGTGTACTTTATATAACAGGTTTTAGCCAGAATACTCCAAAATGTTACAGTTACGAAGCAGTTAGAGACTTTAAAAGAGCATATACTGTAACTATATTTTACTTTGTATCCAACATCTAAACAGGTGATAAACAGTTTTGCTGTTTGTTGCAATTATTTAACACCTGACCACAGATTATTTTTCTGATGATGATGTTGCCCATTATGTTGCTGATTTAATGCAATATGGACAGCTGAGCTAGCTTGCACCGTTAGCTGTTTCAAGGTTTGTGACTCCTTGTGATTTTAAGGCCGTGCAATTTGTCAGTAACTGAATTTAGAAGAATAGCACTATGATACTAGAAAAGAGAAAGAGAAGTACAAAGGTGCTGAACCAGCTGGCAAACTTTAATAATGTTGAAAACTGACGACCTGTTTATGCAAATAGTGTACAGTACCTGTGAGTCTAAGGTAATTGCCATACATGGATTCATTATCTTTATAGCAATCACATTTTTAAGATTTTCTGATTAGTTGATAATCACTGAAGATTCAAATTAAAACCAGCAAAAACTGGACAAACAGGAAGGATTCACCAAACAAATAAAGGTATGTTGAGGTCTAAGCAAAGCAGAAAACTTTCTTGAATCCTCTCCTTATAAGGGGGATTGCTTGTCCATTTCCCTACTGTAGTTTAAGTGGTAAAGTATATGTTCTATTGAGGTGTATGCTTGTGAGCAGAAACCGATGTATGAAAAAATCATTTTTCTTTGAGATTGCTTACTGCCTGTAAAATACAGAAACAAGAAAGTTCCCACAATAGAAATAATGATTATTATGTATTTGGCAAGCATCTGCACCAAGGTGAATTAACAACTGTTGCTTATTATATACTGTATATAATTTTTACATTAGTAGCACAGAAATACTGTATCAAGTGACTTGCTGAAGCCCACTCATGCATGGAACCAGAGGTAGAAATTAAAACACCAGCTCTGCCGTGTACAGCCCAATGCTGTGGAAGCTATGGCACTCAATAACATAAATGAATGGCACATCCACATTGCAATGTTAAATTGAAGAGCTTGAACAACTCTCAGTTAAACAGAAAACAATTCACAAATGTAAAGCAAGCACCCCATCAAGTATGAATGCTTGATTACAAAAATATTCTCTGCACGGTGCACTTACAGAGATTGCATATGCATTAGATGGGAATGCAGCTTGATGCCCAACACAGAAGTGAATGCAGACGCCTACTGCATTCTTGTGCCCAAATTAATAAATGCATTTGATGGCAGCATGCGTAAAAATATTTCTTAAAGGGGATGCTGAAAAACAGTTATGCACATCAACTGTGCCTCTGTGTCATGCATAGACTGCCTTCTGTGCTGATAGAGATGGCTACAGGAGCAGCAAAAAACAATCTTCAGGGTTTTCCTTTTAGCAATGTGCTAAAAAACATAGAAAGTCAAATAATATGGATGATGAAGGAAACACTCAACTCACTTAAGAATTTTTCTTGTCATTGGACCTTGACACAAAGATTAAACAGGCATTCGAAGCCTTGCTGAAAATTGAATCAGTCCAGCACAGATGGTGGAGAGAATCACTTTTTGCGTCATGCAAGGCTACAGTGTACTTCATTAACAGCACAGCATGTGCAGTATAAACACTGTCTATACACAGTGGCAATGTGAAGCAACATTTAAATGAACAATCTTTCATACTTTTTTCTTACTTGCTAAACAGATTCAACTATTCTTTCAAAACAGCTGTTGTATTCCTGTTTGTACAAGCTTGATTATTAAGATACCTTGAATAATAAACTATGACATTAAGTAAAAAATAAATAAGACAAAGAAAATGAATTCCTGGAGGGGCAAAATAGATTTCTTACAGGAACTGCAGGACCAGACTAATACTCAAATATTGTAAATTGTAGTAGATACCTGGTGACCAAAGGAAAGGGCACCAACAGATCCCATTGGGGAAACAAGTAACAAATACTAGATTGGCTTGGAGCAACTTCACGTGATGACATCTGTAATAAAAAGTAGTAACGAACAATGAGACAGCTGTAGTTAGTACTGGTTTTGATGCCAGAGCGCTGGGATCTCCAGATAGTGGAGTACCTGATCCCTAATATCCATGCAGTTCACAAACAAATCAGGCAGATGTTAAACATAGCACCTCCTAGACACTAGATGGTCCTTAGTAGGACTCTGTAGGGATATGAAAACCTGAATTAAGAAAAAGACACAGGATAAAACACTTTCAAGCTTGTAGGGGGCACATAGCCCTGGATTGGAATATATGTTGCCATACTGTTCTCTTATATGGAATGAGTGGTCAAGGGTTTGACCGCAAGTGACTAGGACAGCTTTGGGGTACAGGGATACCAGGAGATACTACGGAGTGGACTGTTTTGGTAACTCTATCACAATATAGTGTTGCTCTTGCAATGTAAGTGATTGGAGAAGGGGCTTTATAGCTACCTTCCTGAAAGATGAAGTTGTCTTGAGTTTGTAGGAGAGAAGAAACAAGAACTTGACCAGATGGAGGAAAACAGACCAGAGAATACAGAATTAGTGAAAGAGTAAGGAAGTGCCTTTAACCTCCTTAGTGTTACATTTTTTTCTCAAAAAACACGTAAAAAATGTGGCGCTTTTTTCCTTGAAAAATTACATTTTCTACTGTAATACATGCAAAACACTAAAAGTACAAAATCAGAAGTGTAAAAAAGTATAATAATGATACAAATAATAATAATATTAAATGAATAATAATAATAATGATGAAGATGTTAATACCATGCATACTGTCAAAATCTGTCTTTTGTGTTTTATACTGTATCTGTGAAAGGGAAAACTGCTTAGGTATACTGTCATTTACTTGACACTGTTCAACATGACAGTTTGTCTCAACAACAAGTCTTTCGATCATGTCATCATCAAGAAATAACTTCAATTAAGTAAGTGGATCTTGGCTGACAACATTCACTGTTATTTCTTGTTTCCCCCCAAAATCAAAATGAGGTGGTGCTAATTTACTTGAAGCAGGGTCAACAGAAACCCAAATATGAATGTCACTTTCGGATTCATGAGAATCTCAGTTTCAATTTCACTGTCTGAAGACAGATTCACTTCATCGTCACTGCTGAAGAGAGGCTCCTCAATATCACTGCTTATATCACTGTCAAGAGCGTGCAACACCTGGGTTACTGAAAAGCATTTCTTACAAGATGCCATTATGAGGCAAGGAGAAGATGCGTCTACACTGCTGCCCAGATAATGCTCGGGTCTGACGTTTAAGTAAGACACACCTATACAGTTGCCCGAGTAATGCTTGGGTCTAACACTTAACACTGTTTTCATAGCCCGAGTGACAATCAGGTCTAACATTAAGGAAGTTTCATGACCCATTAAAATAAACACTGTGTTGCTACAGAGTAAGTTATTTTCCTTGACTTGCTTTACATAGCCCTGCCATATTTTATGCTTCAGTGTATACTTCTATTTGTTTGTTGAATGCCTCCTGCTTGTGCAATTTTTAAATGCTTTAATTTTTTTGTTTGATAATTACCATCTGCTTGTGCGTTTTTTCCCTTCCTTTGCTTCATTTTGGGTAGGAGACACATCAGTGATAACTAAATGATCACAAAAGCTTAAAGTAATATTTTTTTGCTAGTAAGACAGTAAATACATGCATTTATGGCAGTCACCTCAGATTCAGAGGTTTCTTCTAGAAGTAACTGTTTTATTGCAGTAACAGGTCATCATTATAATGTACTTTGCAAACTGATTTAACACCTTTATACCTCTTCTTGTCTGCTTTAGTATTGTAATGCTAATCTGCTAAACCCAATTACTGACAAATTGCACATCTTGCATTCACAACAAATCACAAACTTTGAGACAATTAACAGTACATGCTAGCTTACCTTCACACATTGCATTAATAGATCTGAACTTGAGACAGAAGCATAATGTGCAGTTTACGTAAAAATAAAACCTTGAAATTCAGTTGTAAATGTGTCAACTTACTGCAAAATATAGCATATATAAATTTTCATGCACCTACAGATATGGTGGAAGGGTGTCTTAATTTTTAAAGAGACTTTCTTTTGGACTCTTGTGAGCCATGTCAGCCAGTCTTAGTACCTTGTTGGTCTTGCATATCTGAAAAGCAGGACAAGACAGAATTTATTGGAAAAAAAAGAAAGCACGAGTAACTACAGCAAGTAGCATGGCAAAATATTTTAACTTCAAGAGTTTTGGCAGAAATGTTCTTCTGGAGCATCCCTTGAAACTTCGGGATATTATAACATTAGGGTTCCTGAAATTATTATTAGAGTTAAGTTTGTACACACTTCCAATACAAAGGGGGCTGGGAAGAGAAACCAGTTGAACGGTTAGCTGAGAAGATGGTACTGACAATAGTATACAGTAAGGCTTTATGAGAGGAAGAACAATGGAGTTTCTAGAAAGGAGCAAGGGTGCAATCTGGAGAAATGTATATTATTATAAGTTTGCTTAGTTATTATGGTTAACCAATAATTATCTATTTATATAATATATTGCAGTTTACTATATTGCTAGACATATAAAAACATCTGTATCTATGTCATGCACTCTGAAGCAGCGTAGTATGGAATGCTGCAAGTGCTTACCTTCTGCAGAAGTAAAGAACTACAACTCAGATACTCATATCCTTGTCTATCCATCTCTCTCTCATCTCTCTCTATCAAACAAGGATGAAACTGGGATCACAAAGATGCAGAAAAAGTACTATATTTATTGCTGAGGGAAGGTACCCTCAAAGTGCTCTTCTCAGAGACTAGTCCAAAATGGCTAGTCTAAACATTTGGTTTGTCATTTTTACAAAAAAATTTAAAATGATTACAGATAAACTGGGAACACTCTAACTACTTTGTTTAATTCCCTAAAACACAACTTTCCGAAGTATTTCAATCAGCCTTATTTTTAAACAATGGCTGATTATCTGCTTTAACTATGAGACTTTACAATGTGCCCTTGCATTAAAAAAATGCTTCTAGTTTAAAACTCCAATGCTTATCTCTTTTATAATTGCGAATTTCACTATTTAGTCATAAGAATTCTGCTGGAAAAGCTTTGATAATCCTTTTTTAAAAGGTTAAGTTTGTTAATTTTTCAAGAGGATAACTTTGGTAATTTTTCAAGTTGAAGTTATCTCTTCACAAGCATGATTTATGCGTGTTTGCCTAGTATAATTGTATTCTAAAGTTAGGCATTTCTATAAATTTTTAAAAAATTCTTACCCACAGTGGAACTTTACAATGGATGTAATGGGTCACAAAGAACTAGCGGATAATAAAAGCCTAAAAACTTTCCAAGTACATCCTCTTTGTGTTTCGATAAAATAAAACACACCTTCCGTGTATCCTATGCATGTTTGTGACAATAAAGGCATCTGGAAACAATCATTATATTCTCAAATATTGATGTAAATCAAAACAAAACCAACCACATGGTACGAACAGTTTACTGTGATTTTGTCTTTTTAGAGGAAACCATGCCCCCAGTATGAAAGTTTATTATGGAAGAAGATAAATGCTGAGGTAGCACACATAGCTAGTCTTTCTTTAAAATGGCTAAATCTCATAATATTGTTGTTTTTTTGTTCACATATGACATGTATATGCTATTTTATAATGTGTGAGTATTTTCCAAGATTCAGATCAATACTCGACAACTGAAAATAGATGTATTCAGTTAGTTGTGAAGTTTCTGTTTTCCATTGGTACTCTGTGCCCCATAGCCTCCATTATAAAATGCCAGGGCAAGAAAGATTTTTTTATAAGTTATAGAAAATATTTTGTGTGGCAAATGTAAATATACCATGTTAGTGAAAAAAATAACCTTGACTTGAAAAATACCAAACTTATCCTTTAGGTTCAAATATAGTAAACTGTCCTAGAAATAATGAAAATAGATCCAGTCATAGATTTCCAAGGAAGTCACCATCATGAGAGTTGCCACTTTTGTCATGGTTATGTTTGTTGGTGATGTCATGCAGTATGCTTCAAAACATAAATTGTTGGCCAGAAATTTATGTAATAATTAAACTGTGTGTCATGAGCAAATAATCTCTTTACTTATAGTGTACAACTGGTGCAAAGCAGATTAAGATTTTATAGGGGTTATTATCAGTAAAAATAAAACAATAAATGACTGTCCCAAAAATCTGTGCATGTTTGGGAATTGCCTGAGTACTTTAGTTTTATTTTTGCTGTCGTCTTGAAAACTTTATTTTGTTATCACCTCTAAAGCTCACAGGTTTAATCATTATATGTGAATCTACAGTACAGTATATTGGTTTTAGAAACTACATTCAGGGAATTCCAGTTCATTTTTAGATGCTTTACGAACTCCACTGATGTCCTCTTCCCTACTGAGTGTTGGCATCTGTTCCATAAACTCTTTATTCAGGCAATTAAACAAGTTAAAATCACATTTGGTATTGTACTGCAGAAAACTATGAAACACTTTTTAGAGTTTTAGGTAAACTCTGACCAATTGACAAATACCTTCACTTTTTCATTGGGTAAATACTTTCCTCATTGTAAGAGAAATATTTAATATTGGACTAACAGTAATAACAACAACAATAATGCATCTTATTTACATAGTAACTTTCCATACTCAAGACAGAAACATTAACATTCAGCAGAGAACAATAAAACCATTATAACAAGGCTAAAAGAAACACGGCTGGGCAGAGAAAAATACAAGAAGTATAAAAAAATGAATAATTAAGTCACAGTTCTGACTCTCTACCAACATAGATCAAAGATTAATTGGAGCCACAGGAAGATTTTGATTGTTGCAATTACACACGGAAAAAGGCTAGATAAAACCTTGTAAGGCAGGTAAATGGTTCAGTCTTCAACCAAACAAACACTTGCAAAGGTTGCACAGAAGTGAAGTCACATGCTCACTACTACAGGTACAGGTGAGGAATACAGTTGTGGAGTTCTGAATCAGCAAAAGTCAAAACAACACATTAGCATGGTCACCAGGCAGTAGAGAAATACAAACAACAAATCATAGACAAGTTGGTTGTTTTTGGAAAGGATGACAATAAGCTGAAACGGGAATTGTTAGAAGAAATGAAGCTGTTAACTAATTACAAAAGATACAAATAAAGATTTGCCTAAATTCTTGCCTGTATACTTTTTCCAGGATATGGCAGGTAGATAAAAATATAATCAATCAAATAATACTTCTCAATCTAAAATTACTTTCAAGAGGGGTTCAGCCATCAGCAGCAAAAATCCTATTATGTTCTGTTCAGATCAGACAAATCCTTGTCACATGTTAGGATAACTCTAGTCTATTCTCCTTCCAAATGCCTATAGGACTCAAAACTAGAATTCATACCTTTTTTAAACCTGTCCTGTTTATAGTCCTTTAGCAAAAGGATTTCCAGCAAAGACCTCATTTCACTTATGATAATTATTAAATACAATCTACAATCTCTTCAAGATAGCAACTAGAAATATCCAAATGAAACCGATACTAAAATATAATTAAGAAAATTTATCTTCAATTTACTTATTTATACATTTATGCATATAGTATATGTACTTAGATGACCTCATAAATATTACAGTGATCACTTGTTCATAAGCCTCATAGTAATAATATTATTTGCCAGAAATGCACAACATTGCAGTGGCAAATAGGGCTAATTTTTAGACTACAAATCACACTTTGTAAAAGGAAACTTATACATACACATTTCAGCGTGATTAATTAAAATCACATCGAAAGGCCCCATGTATAGCCAAGACACTTCTGAAAACTACTATTAAGCATGAAAAAAAATCTCAGAAACTGACAATAACAAGCAAACAAATACATTGCAAAATGCACCAAGTCAAATATACCTCATAAATATAATAAAAAACAGTCAAGATAGTCAGTGATCATTTGCATAACACTCAAAACTGAATAATCCAGTTAAGGATCACGGAGGGATGGGGCCTATTCTAACAGCATTGGGCACAAGGCACAAAGCAGCTCTGGTCTGGGTGCCCAGACTTTACAACACCTATACTCTGCCAATTTAAAATGATCGATTAATCTAACATGCATATGTCTGGAGATGTTGGTGAAAATCTCATACAGACATAGGGAGAATATTCAAACTCTAAACAAACCATATATGGGCTCAAGATTCAAACCATAAGGCTGCAGGACTGACCACTGCAACATCTTGCTGCCCCGTTAGAAGTCACAACTTCTGTATTCATTTGCTTTGCAAAGGCCACTTTATACAGATTAAACAGTATTTGTTGCCTTTTGAAATACATAGAATTGCCATTCACTGCAGTAACATACAAAGTTAAAAAATAATTATACAATACCTTTCAAAATATGCCCATGTATGTCAGTTTAATTATTTTGACCATTGCAATAACTTTTAAATACTTGAATGAGGTTTTTGTTTTCCTAAACAGTTTGTAAATATATACTGTACTGTATATATTGTAGTTACATATTGCAGCATCACTGCCTAACGCTCAAGTCAAGTCATGTCACATTTATTGTCATATCATTTAACGTGAATGTACAAGTGAAAGAAAAAACCTGTGGGGAAGGCAAATAATAAGCAATATTAAGACAATAGAGTACACATAATAATTAATTTAAATAGGAATCCACCAATCATACACTCTGCAATAATGAACACATTACAGAATTTAACACATCACATAAGTAAGCCCTTAGACATACTTAAATTCATACTCTACACAATGCATACTAATAACACAAAAAGATGTTGTGCAATAGAATGCACAAATGATGTATTTGCAGCATTGATGTGTGTGTTACGGGATTGGGTGTTGATGAGAGTTAGTATCAGTCACTGAGCACAGTCCAGCATCCTAACAGCTTGATGGAATAAGCTGTTCCAAAGACTGCTGGTCTGGAACCTGATGCTATGGTATTGTCTACCTGAAGGTAATAGTGAGAACAGTTCATGACTTGGATGACTGAGGTCACTGATAATTTTCCTGACTTTCCTTACACATGCCTAACATACTGTATATGACTTGTAGATTGCGAACATCACCTCCAATGATTTGTGCAGCACAACCCTCTGCAAGGCTTTGTGTTTCAGGTCAGTACACTTCCCATAGCAGACAGTGATGCATCTAGTTAGGATGCTTTCAAAGGTGCAGAAGTGAAATGATCTGAGGGTGTGAGTGCTCATGCTAAACCTCTTCAACCACCTGAGATAAAAAAAGGCATTGTTGAGCCTTCTTCGCCATGTTTTGGTGTGAACAGTCCATGTGGTGGACTTAAAAATTGCTCATTCTCTTCACAGTAAGCTCCATTGATGTTGAGAGGGGAGTACATGCCTCCTTGCTTTCTGAAGTCCACTATTACCTCTTTAGTCTTGTCTAAATTGAGAAGAGACAGATAAATTCAACAGAACACATTCGTTTAGTTGTCCTCATTAATGTACATTAAGAATTGTGCCCACAATCAAGTTGCATTGAAGATTAAATTAGGCAAATATAATATTTTTGTTTTCCACATATTTTAAGAGGGCAGTAAATATTCAAGAGTCTAATTTTTAATGAAATAAAAAACAAAAAATGAGAATTAAGTTAGTACATTGAATCTGAAAAAAACAAAGAGCCTGTCCTGAGTGCAGCAGGCTATAAATATACTTCAAACACAAAGTGCACTTGACTCAAAAGCGCTGAGATGACAGCACATACTGTAGCTCACAGTTTCCATTGTCAACTGGAATACGCATATGTCTAAATATTTATTTTGTTTATTTTGACTTTTATCTTTTTGTATGTGTTCAAAAAGCACTTTGAGACTGCTTTGGAAAAGCTTAACCCCATTATTGCATATATTCAGCACCTGTAAGCATCTGCATTGACATTTTCACCTTCATATATGCAAACTAATTAAGATGGAATAATAATATTTCACATCTAAGAAAACTGTTTACACCAGTTCAGAAATTACCATGGAATTTGGTCATACTCTGAGATCTTGGGATGAAAGTTTTTTACACCTTTCACATAACTTAAGTTAAGTTGAATGTTACACAGTTATTCAGATATAAAAATATGTAGTTTAAAGTTTCAGAGCACTTGCAGAGACATTAACGTTTTGTCTGAACATTTCATGGAAAATACATTGATAGTAATTTTCGTTAGAAATAATCCTTTACTGCAAAAGCAATAAGGTAGGTTTAGGAAAATCTAATTGCATTTAAGTACTGAAATATTGTGAGTGCCCATAAGCTATTTGGTCTGTCCCTGTTATCACAGTCACACTAATAAATGCCAAAGTGTGGGTGAAAATAAGCATATCATCAGTTAATTCGGATTAAGAACTACACTTCCTTTGTACAAAAATCTGTGGTTTTGGGCTGCTTGCAAGGACCACATTTAGTATGTATGAACTTGTAAAGATCTGGTCTAATGGCACTGCATGGGTTTCGCAAAGACTGGCAAAGAATCAAGCATAAATCTTAATGTAAACATACAGTTCCTTAGATTATTAATGCAGTAAATAAACATTGCTAAGTAAAGTTATTTTCAATCAAACTATGGACAACAAAAATCAAGTAATAAACCAAAAAATTGCTTTTTTTTCTTTGAGGTAGTTTTCAGAACATTACCAAACTTAAACAAGAAAACAGATTAAACTGCAATTTCAGTGTGCACTGCCATTCTGACTTCTCTAGTTCATTTTCAGTGTACACAATGCCTCTGCCAATTGCTTAATGATTAAATAAGTTGTTACTACAGGAAATTAATACCACTAAATCTATTTCTTACCTCAAACTCATGGTATTCATCTTCTTCCACCTCGTAAGAGACTGTATGGATTTTCCCATCGTTATCAGCAGCGTCCAGCAGTTTTGACTCGAGCTCTTCTGTTCCTTCAGCAGCACTGTCCTTGTTCTCTGTAAATGTTGTTTCACAGCATTCACTCTTATAATCCTTATTTTTAATGTTTGAGTCATCCTTGTACAAAATAAAGTTGGGTCGATAGAAGGCTTCAACTGCCAGTTGCAGGGATGTGGCATCCAGTAGCTGATGAGTCTTAGCTTTATTAGAGCCACTGACAAAATAATTAAAAATATTCTCCTGATACTGATTTCCAGTAAAGTCCCCTTGATAGGAATAGTCACCTTTGACATGCTTACTGTTTTTGTCTAGGAGTGGGTTCTGAAGTTCGCTGAGACTCTCCATTTTTGTTCCAACACTGTTGTTGATCATATAAGATAAAAAGGCAATGAAGTGATGTGACAGAAATCAAAGGCAGCTGTGGGTGTTAAGCAGAAACAGTAATGGTTAATGATTATTCCATTTAAGTTACCATTACACAGAAGAAAGGCAATAAACACTTTTCACTTTCAGACCAGCAAGGTATCCTGCTGATCAAAGAAAATTATTGTTGCCATTTGTGTGACCTGTCAAGGCCCTGGATTCACACTGTAAAACCTTTTGAACCTTACCTTAATGAAAGTAACCAGATGGTCCTTATTGATAGTGCATGCAATTTACAGTTCAAGTAAAACAAAACTATTCCAAAATTCAAACTTAAATAACTGGCTAGAGATAAAATCAAAATGTTTCCATTGACATTTACATCCAAAACATCAAATCACCCATGGAATAGCCTAGTCTGTAAGTAATTCTTTGAAAAGCACTGGCAAAGTAATTTGTAAATCATTTTAATGTTAGACACAAAGTGAAATGAACACTACTGGTGAATGCAGATACACCATCTACTTGAACCTCATTGTTTCTTAAATTAGTAAGATGATGATAAGCTGGCAACACGCTTTAATGCAATGAATTGTTTAAGTAATTGTGCCATAATTCAAGAAATGACATATTACTTCCTGTTTTAGCTACTTTTATATATATATATATATATATATACAGTGTACAGGTGCTGGTCATAAAATTAGAATATCATGACAAAGTTGATTTATTTCAGTAATTCCATTCAAAAAGTGAAACTTGTATATTAGATTCATTCATTACACACAGACTGATGTTTAATCAAATGTTTATTTCTTTTAATTTTGATGATTATAACTGACAACTAATGAAAGTCCCAAATTCAGTATCTCGGAAAATTAGAATATTGTGAAAAGGTTCAATATTGAAGACACCTGGTGCCACACTCTAATCAGCTAATTAACTCAAAACACCTGCAAAAGCCTTTAAATGGTCTCTCAGTCTAGTTCTGTAGGCTACACAATCATGGGGAAGACTGCTGACTTGACAGTTGTCCAAAAGACGACCATTGACACCTTGCACAAGGAGGGCAAGACACAAAAGGTCATTGCTAAAGAGGCTGGCTGTTCACAGAGCTCTGTATCCAAGCACATTAATAGAGAGGCGAAGGGAAGGACAAGATGTGGTAGAAAAAAGTGTACAAGCAATAGGGATAACCACACCCTGGAGAGGATTGTGAAACAAAACCCATTCAAACATGTGGGGGAGATTCACTAAGAGTGGACTGCTGCTGGAGTCAGTGCTTCAAGAACCACCACGCACAGACGTATGCAAGACATGGGTTTCAGCTGTCACATTCCTTGTGTCAAGCCACTCTTGAACAAGAGACAAAGTCAGGAGCGTCTCGCCTTTGGACTGCTGCTGAGTGGTCCAAAGTTATGTTCTCTGATGAAAGTAAATTTTGCATTTCCTTTGGAAATCAAGGTCCCAGAGTCTGGAGGAAGAGAGGAGAGGCACAGAATCCACGTTGCGTGAGGTCCAGTGTAAAGTTTCCACAGTCAGTGATGGTTTGGGGGGCCATGTCATCTGCTGGTGCTGGTCCATTGTGTTTTCTGAGGTCCAAGGTCAACGCAGCCGTCTACCAGGAAGTTTTAGACCACTTCATGCTTCCTGCTGCTGATGAACTTTATGGAGATGCAGATTTCATTTTCCAACAGGACCTGGCACCTGCACACAGTGCCAAAGCTACCAGTACCTGGTTTAAGGACCATGGTATCCCTGTTCTTGATTGGCCAGCAAACTCGGCTGACCTTAACCCCATAGAAAATCTATGGGGTATTGTGAAGAGGAAGATGCAATACGCCAGACCCAACAATTCAGAAGAGCTGAAGGCCACTATCAGAGCAACATGGGCTCTCATAACACCAGAGCAGTGCCACAGACTGATTGACTCCATGCCATGCCGCATTGCTGCAGTAATCCAGGCCAAAGGAGCCCCAACTAAATATTGAGTGCTGTACATGCTCATACTTTTCATGTTCATACCTTTCAGTTGGCCAACATTTCTAAAAATCCTTTTTTTGCATTGGTCTTAATTGATATTCTAATTTTCTGAGATACTGAATTTGGGACTTTCATTAGTTGTCAGTTATAATCATCAACATTAAAAGAAATAAACATTTGAAATACATCAGTCTGTGTGTAATGAATGAATCTAATATACAAGTTTCACTTTTTGAATGGAATTACTGAAATAAATCAACTTTGTCATGATATTCTAATTTTATGACCAGCACCTGTGTATATATTCCAAACCTCTGGTCGTAAACCGAATTGGTCGTGAACCGAAGCAATTTCCCCCATAGGATTGTATGTAAATACAATTAATCCGTTTCAGACCGTACGAACTATATGTAAATATATTTTTTAAAATATTTTTAAGCACAAATATAGTTAATTACACCATATAATGCACAGTGTAATAGTAAACTAATGTAAAAACATTGAATAACACTGACAAACACCCAGGCTCCCTGCTCAGCTGCACGTACACGCTCGCTCTCAGCTGCACGCGCTCTCTCTCTCTCTCTCTAGCACAAGAGTCTGCCTGCTCTCTCTCTCTCTCTCTCTCTCTCATCAGCACACGAGCCTGCCTGCTCTCTCTCTCTCATCAGCACACGAGCCTGACTGCTCTCTCTCTCTCTCTCATCAGCACACGAGCCTGCCTGCTCTCTCTCTCTCATCAGCACACGAGCCTGCCTGCTCTCTCTCTCTCTCTCTCTCATCAGCACATGATCCTGCCTGGTCTCTCTCGCTCTCTCTCTCTCTCATCAGCACACGAGCCTGCCTGCTCTCTCTCTCTCTCTCTCTTACATTGCAGCAGTTCACGTCTGACTGAGAACAATGCAACACGTGCGGAAATCATCAGCGCGCACAAACCGAAAGGGAAACTGGCTTGTTCGTATACCGAGTGTGTGGTCGTGAACCGAGGCAAAAGTTTGGTGAACTTTTTGGTCGTAAACCGAGTAAACTGGCTTGTACGTGTACCGAGGCGTTCGTGAACCGAGGTTCCACTGTATATATATATATATATATATATATATATATAAATATATATATATATATATATATATATATATATATATATATATATATATATATTTGCAGCTGGAGATCCATAAAGGGAGAAAAAATGAATCACGTATCATAAAGTAGTTTTTATTCCTGAGCTTTCAACCCCTGCCAGGGGTCTTCATCAGAGGATAATGCTTAGACTTACAAGAATCAAAGGCAATATATAGCAAACATTGCGTGGAGGGGGTGGGGTGGGGGTGGCTAAGTCAGTGTGATTATTGGGTGTACAGTTTATTTATTATGAACATGCCAATGGGATCACCGTTATCAGGACTTCTAGCGGAACTGGTAATGCAGCGATTTGAAAACATGGCTCTATCCCAGTTCACACCCAAAAATTTGGATATGTTATGTAGACGGCACATTCGTCATACTAAAAAATAACCAGCTGAATGAATTCTACAACCACATCAACACAATATTCACTGCAATCCAATTCACAATGGAAAAAGAAATTAACCAACACATCAGCTTCCTGGACATCTACATCAAAAGAAATAATGACGCCACCCTGACCACAAGTGTTTACCATAAAGAATGCTACGCAGACAAGATATTACACTTCACCAGCAACCACCCGGTATCTCATAAATGGAGCTGTGTTAAAACTCTATTCAGAAGAGTCCACACCCATTGTAATACGAAGGAAACAAAAATGAATGAGAGACGCTATCTCTTCCATCTTTTCACTTCAAACAGATACTCAAAAACATTCATTAATCGGAGCTTACACAGAAGATGCCAAAAAACTCCGCAAACAATCGAATTGAATCAGAACCCCCACCCCACCTGGCACTCACTCCCTTATCACCACAAGGTGTCTGAAGGTACAGCGCGCATCCTGGCCAAGTCAGGCGTCAGAATTGCACACAAACCCACAAACAATCTGCGCACGGTCCTGTTTAATGCTAAAAACAAGAAATCGATAGCAGAAACGAAACGCAGTTTATAGCATTCCATGCAGTTCTTGCTCAGCGGTATACATAGGACAAACTTCAAAAAGAATCGCAACACGTATACAGGAACATCGCAACGCCATCAGAAAAAAGAACTCACTTTCATTGATCTACATGCATACTAAATCAACAGGACATACATTTAACTGGGACAATGTACAAGTAAAATTTAAGGCCAGTACTAAAAGTGCCAGAGAGCTGGCCGAATCTTGGCTATCAAATGAGAACACCATCAACAGACACTTGGACATAAATCCAGCATATGCAAACTTAAGAAGAACATGTTCATAATAAATAAACTGTACAGCCAATACCCCCCCCCCCCCCCCCCATCACACTGACTTAGCCACCCCCACCCCACCCCTTCCACGTAATGTTTTGCTATATATTGCCTTTGATTCTTGTAAGTCTAAGCATTATCCTCTGATGAAGACCCATGGCAGGGGTTGAAAGCTCAGGAATAAAAACTACTTTATGATACGTGATTCATTTTTTCTCCCTTTATGGATCTCCAGCTGCAAATATGCAAACCATATCACAGACCTTCTCTTCCATATATATATATATATATATATATATATATATATATATATATATATATACACACAGTATATATATACATACATACTGTATATATATCAGCCAGCAGGTCTCCAAATGAGAGGGAAGTACACTAGAGCCTTGAAAACCCCTGCATATGAAAATGCTTCCACACACAATTACTTCCCAAACTTTGAGTATTCTTTTCTCCCTTGATCTTCCAAGGCAGCCATGAATTCTTCGTTTGAAACATAATATGCAACCTGTAGGGCACATGACAATAATATGTTTTCAGTTTGTTTCCTCAACTACCTCTTTTACTCTGTTAACTTCAGTGACTCTATCCTAAATCTTCTTATTTATGATGATCCCAAACCCATTTCTTCTGTTTTGATCTCCAAAGCAGAACAACGTATATCCATTCCTGAACACAAATTATGTCCACCTTTCTCTTTACCATGGTGTCCACAATTTTCCATTCTTTTCTATAACTGATGCCATATTCAAAGCAATTCTTAGATGTCTTTTCTTCCTCCGTCCCATTTGGGAACACCTAGCTCATTTTTCTCACAAATAGGGGAGTCCCATGCCTACTGGGAACATCCTAACATGTCTATTGAACGAGTTTGTGATCACCATCTCATAATCTAGCAGGGCTTTACGATGTGGTCTGGATTTTGTTTCAAGGGAAAAACAACCTACAAGACAGAAAGTATTTATGGGCATTGGCACAAAGCTTTTCTGTACTCGTTTGAAAGGTCTTGTTTTTACTCTTACAGGGTGTCCACTCACCTTCCTCATCCAAATGAACTGGGTTGGACAGTATAGTTGCCAACTACTTGGCCATACAGCAGGTAGTAATGGTTTACATGTTACTAGCAGCAGTCCAATCAGACTGACCTGACATCAGGTTTTAAAGATTAAATGCTAGTATATAAAAATGTTCTAAAAACAAAAAAGAAAAAAAAAACCAGAATCATTGTTTTGATACTCACTGCACTTAATAAAGTCTGACTATCATGGTTACCAAGAGCCTAGTGCAATGCAAACAAGACAAAGAAGCAGACAAAAACATAACAAAAAAGGACATTGTTGTACAATGATTGATGTGAACTCCACCTCTTATGCTATATTTTCTAATTATTTTATGACATTTAATTTCAATCTTTCTTCATAAGACACATAAAACAGATCTTCACTCTGATATGTTTATTTGTATGACAAATCCATCCATCCATCCATTATCCAAAACGCTACATCCTAACTACAGGGTCACGGGGGTCTGCTGGAGCCAATCCCAGGCAACACAGGGCGCAAGGCAGGAAACAAACCCCAGGCAGGGTGCCAGCCCACCGCAGTGTATGACAAATGTGAACTGTAAATGCTTAAAAGCCTAGGAATTCTGCAGATTACAATTTCAAACAAGATAATAATTCAGCTTTTCTCATTTATTTGGTTACAAGTTAGGTAACCAATCCATATTCACAATTTTGCCCCAATATTACTTTTAAAAGAAAAGGGTGACTGGCTCAACAACATGACTCCACAGTTTGTTCTATATTCTTAAAACCTCTCCGTATTTGCAATATTACTGAGTATATCATAAATGCAATGTATGGTTTCCCTTTGTAGGCCTCTGCAATAAACCTTCAGAAACAGTTCTGTTAGTTAGAAATCTAACACCAAAACAGTAATATGTACAATAATTATTCTTCTGCTTTATAATTTGATTTCCGGCACTACATACTTATTTTTCAACTGCCCAAACTATCTTTAAAGAAGTAGTATACACTGGTATAGTAATGAAAACGATTGATTGCGACAAAGACAGAAAGGATGACTTCTTTTAGTTTTTTAAACGCTAACAAAGTATTTTAGCACAACATATCTGAACTTGCTCTTTCTCAAGTTGAAAAACCCTAAGTGGTTACAAATGACAGCAAACAGACCGGCAGCAGTGAACCGTGTAACACTGTGTCGTTCCAATTAACATTAACTTATACCTTAGCAAAGGTTAGGATTAACACAGAAAAAAAATCAGTGCCATGCAATCAAACTGGATTCACAGAAGTCCTACTATAAAAAAAAAAAACCGTGAAGAGGTCTATACAAAAAAAATATGATCTGCTTAGCAGACATCGTTTCTTGTATCTTGAGAATCAAATGCAATTGATAAAAGCATATAATTCCCTATGCTAAATAAGGAGAGGAGAATAGCTACACAATCAAACACCAAATTAGAACAGTTATTACCCTTCTGGAAAACATGCCACATATTACCATATACTTCAGAAATGTATACAGTGCTTCATACTATAGTAGCATTCAAAGGTTTCAGGACAACCTTTTATACCATAAAGTATTTGTCTTTTATACACAAATGGAAGAAATCAGTGTTATTAAGAACCATTCAGCAATAGGCATCAAGATCATGGTTTTATGCCATATGTATTTTTATTCTACATGATTAGAACATCAAACGGAGAAAGCTGACAGAATTTATTCTCTGCAGCCACATTTAATTGTGTGTGTTCTTACTATGCAAAGGAGTTTTTTCCAAAGGGTGACACTGATGGCACAAGATATCAGAATCCTGCTGAGTAGTCAGAAACAGCCTGTGAGAGAAACACTGCAATTAATGTCATTCTCCCACGGAATTAGAGAAGTGCTGCAGAACAGTAAAACACTTTGTGGAGACTTTAGAGTTTGTATAGCGTACCTCCATCTCTGTGCTGACATGACTTTACCTTTCTCCAAAATGTGTTCACAGTGTTCATTTCCTGTTTCTGCTTTTTGACTTTAATTAAAATGATTAATAATGAATTCTTTTTTTATATTTTGACATGCCTAGGACACTTTAATTAAGCAACAAGTACTAGATGCTCTACTATTGTATTGCAGCAAATTCAGAAGTCATTTTTGTGGCAAATTTTGTTAAATTAGAATTTTAAGAAGTTTTCAGTTCAGTTTTAGTCCTACACATCTAGATACTACAACCATTTTTGTATTCATTCCACCTTGTACATTCAAGACAAATATCGGTCTTTTTTGCAAACTGTTCAAGCTTTCAGGTTTTTTTCATTCATTCTTCTGTAAGTCACTTTGGATAAAAGTGTCTGCTAAGCAAATAAATGTAAATGTAAATTCAGGTATTCCCAATATACAAGTAGCCAAAAGTGCAGTAATCATTTACTGGAGTTACTGGCCAATTAAAGTGACACTCAGGATAGCAATCTACAAGCAATGAAGTGTCCCCATTGTTCTCCATTGTCATCCACAGTATTAGCAAATGGCATCATTATATAATGGTTGTGCTATGTTCATTCGTACTTGTTTTTGTTTGTATGGCAGAGTCTTTGAACTTTCATTATAATGAAATTAGCAGATAATCAGAAATTCAGAACTCATTCCTCATGAAAACATTCAAAATATTATTAAGAAAAGATTCATAGGACAACTATTATGCACCTTTTCCACTAATACCCAGTTCCAAACAATGCTGACTACACAATTCCAGGTGCTTTTTCATTTAAAGCAAGAACAATAACATATAATTTGGAGTCTAATAAAAGTACCACATATTTATAGAAGTTACAAATGAAATTGATCAATGCAATTCTATATGTTTGTCTTGAGTTTTTTTCAGGGTCATGGATAATATTAGGTACTTTCTAGTTACAGAATGAATTTTGCAGCTTTAAAACTGCATTCAGGCCAGACTGCAATAAGACCTTATAGTTTATCCGTAGTCTTGAACTTTTATTTTACACAAAACATGAACCTGACTCAAGTACCTAAGCCAAGTGCTTAGAAACTGCACAAAGAGAAATGGTGTTGTGACGGCAGCCTTGAAGTCTACACAATAACATAGGCTGAAACCAAACAATGAACTTCAATTTCCGATACCATGGTTTCACATTCTGGGAAGGAATCGTGTGAGCTGTGAAACTTCATAGGTGTTTCTAAGAATGAGAAGGAAAAGCTGCACTACTATTCTTTGCTGTTTCAAGTGCTTTTCCAGTGGAGGATTTAACTTGGCTTAGAAAAAGCAGCAGAGAGTGGCCAGTGTGCACTATTCTTCTACACACAATTGATAGTTACTAGCACATCGGCAGACATACATTTCATTCTCCTTACTACTTTTTCAAATTAAAGGGTGCAATGTTGACAAATTAATTACCTAATTAATTACCCTTTAATTACTTGTGGAGGATAGTTTACTTTTACATAAATATGCAACTACCCTGACAGTAGAAAAAGTCTGTTAAAAAATTTGGGGTACCTGTATTTACCCTCAACCAACCATTAAGCAATACATTTCCAGGCGGTGTGACCAATTTACAGCAGTCACAAATACACTTTGAGATATCAGTTGTGAAAAATATGTTGTATGACTGTTTTGAAATATGAATGAGAAGAGAAACTGACTTTCACTAGTTCACCATATACTTCTCAAAACAGGAATGAGGTGTTATTATGAAACACTGGCAAAAGATGTGATACAGTTAGAGCATGTAAGCCAAAAGAACAATTTTGTGTTAGATGTACATTAATCAATTAATTAAAGATGATTTTTTTCTGTATTATAAATACTATCAACAATTTCCCTTTGCACATTATTTTTGTGAAAAAGCATATTGCCAGCTTGACAAAGTGTACAGTATGTCTGAATAAACATATTTCCTCAAGCCAATAAAAGGGAATTGCCCACAGTATATCTAGCTTCGATATACAATTTAACACAGAAATAATGTTACAGTCTTCAAGAAGACCCATTAGAAAAGGAAAAAGAAACTTTTTCAATGAAGAATAATAAGAGCTCTCTAATAATGAGGAAAGTGATGTGAGCCATGTCAAAGCAAACAGCATTACAACAGAATTGATTTTTGTAAGGTGACTTAATATGGCTTATCACGAAAATATCAACCTTAACCTTTGTAATGATTAACAACACAAAATGATTCCGATAAAGGAAAAAATTAATCTTGGTTTCGATCACCAGTTTCTATTGTTAAAAAGATTAACAACATTGATAAGAAAACTTAATTAAAGAATTTGCCTTTCTGCTTATACAGTTATACTGAATATACTGTATAAACTAAACTCAGACTTCAAGTAAGATAATTTTAAGATTTTTGAAGAAACTAAATGCACAGTGCCACCAGCACCTAACACAAAGGTCAGATCATTCTGATGATGTTTAAAGGACAAAACACTTTTCATACAGAAACAGGTTGTGTCTGAATAATTAATTTACAATATATCACCTTTTAATTAAACTGCAGTAGTTGCGGTTATTGAGCGCATTATTGCCTTAATTAGTATGTTTCTTTAAATCCCTCAAAGGCTTTTAAAGTTCTTCATTTTAACATGCATATTAAATTAAATGTTATATGTAACTGAACCAGTTATCACTCCAAGAAATAGTTGCATATATTATTAATAAACACTGGGGCAGAGAGGCAATGGCTCTTGTTTCTTAGGTTTAAAAACACATATCCTGAAGTAAATATTTTTTAAAAATAATTATGTTTCAAATAGTCATTAATGGAAATGTATAGTTGGTAATACTGGGGCCACCAAGTATTCAGGCTAAAATGACGGTGCTCAGTGAAGAAATAAACCCATCTAATAGACAAACAAAAAATAAATCAGAGCATTCTAACAGGCAGTAAGAATAAAATCAAAGCTGAGAACAGATGGGATAAAAATGACTGAAAAAGCTTTTTTTCAGAGGATTCATTTTAATTATGGTATGTTGAATTGGGAGATAATCTATATTTAGATTTACTGTAAAACATGTTCTCTTCCAGGTGCATTTCATATTTCCACATTTAATATTTTCTCTGTCATTTACTTTTAAACATTTCACTCAAATTGTAACTTGATGATGAACACAAAGGTTCAAAAGGAACCACTGTTGGATTACTTAAAATATATACTTCATAATGGCACAAAATGTAAAGAAATAAAACAAATCAAATTGCAAATAAAACCACTGCAGATTCAATCAAGTCTAGGGAAACAAAATGTATCATTTCACAGAAGCAAAAAATTATACTTTTGGTAATTTAGGATACAGGCAAAGCACATAAAATGCTATCTAAAAATATTATAAATTCAACGAACAACTAAGATTGAATTTTAATTAAGAAATCAGTCTGAAAAAGAAAAAGCAACCACAATGGGTCTCTTGGATCATTGGCCTAAAATCTTATAAGCTGATTTTCTGTTAAATTAACAAGGAAACTTTTATTGATCTTTTGCCAAATCATTTTTGGGATGTTTAAAAATGATCTTTATCTTCATAATTTTCTGTTAATAGTTTAACAATTCTATTTGCCTGCTGACTTATATCTGCAAAACTATAAGCATGAAGTTGTCTAGCACATTATTCCCTTGAAGCCTGTTTCCCCTACCTCTGAAATTAGTTGGTGGGACACACATTAATCTCAAATACCAACCCTGTAATTCTCAGGCACTTCCTTGCGGCATGAGGATTAGGGCATTTCAGCCTCCAGTCTTGAAGCAATCTGAAATAATTTATTTTTAATTTTCAAAAGGGGGCACACTGCAACCGAGTACTCTGTGCTGTTTGTTTGTTTACTTTCTTGTAGTGCTCCTGTTCTTTTACTGGGACAATGTAAGTCAATTAGTTGCCAAAATTTCTCTTAATTATGCTTTGCATGTGGTGTAATATGTGACTTGGAATCAGTAGGAAAACCTGGAAGCAATCCTGCTATTAGTCACACACAACATAATTCACTTAAAGGGAGACCTCCAGCTACTGAGAAGAGGCAAAATTTTAGTAAATGCAGTCTTTAAATATGAAATGCGTTCCATCTGAAACTAACTCTAGGATATTTTGAGACCTAAATCAGACATTGCCTTTAGATAATGACATTGCCCTCCCCACCTCCAAAGCAAATTAATTATTGTAATCCTGACCACTCTTGAAATAAATTATCCAGTATATAAAACATGTCTATACCATTTAAACCTACTTTCCCATACTTTCTTAGATATTCTTCCTACTTTTGTTGTACCCCTGATTATCTCATTTCTTATTCTGTCCTTCTTTGTAACTCCACACATCCATCTCAACATTCTCATTCTCTGCCACATCCAATGCTCTCTCCTGCACTCTTTTTACTGCCCAAGCCTCAGCCCCATACATCATTGCTGGTCTTACCATTCTTAAAAGCATTACCTTTGACCTTTGCGTTAATTCTTCAATTGCACAATCCATGTGTTACCTTCTTCCAATTGTTCTATGCACACTGCACTCTGTGGAGTATCTCTGCATCTAACTCTCCATCTTGAGCTACAACTGACCCTAGATATTTAAACGTATTCACTATTTTCAATAGCCCTTCCTGCAAGCTAACATCTGAATACTGATAACAATTAAACCGCAAATGCTCTGTCTTCTTCCTGTTTATTTTCCAAAGCTCTTCTCAATTCTTCTAACTTTGTCTCTACTCCCTCCTTTCCAGTGCTACAAAACACAATGTCAACAGCAAAAAGCATGTATTTGGGGGATTGATCTTTAATCTCAACACATCCATAACCAGATCAAAGAAGTAAGGGCTTAAAGAAGACTCCTGGTGCAGGCTTACTATAACTAGAATGTTGCCTGTTACCCCAACATTACTTGTAACCCAGGTCCTCACTCCTGCATACCCATCCAGGACAATCTTCACATACTTCTCATGTACGCAGAGACCTCTTAACGTGTCACCCTATCATAAGTCTTCAACAAATCAATAAATACCATATCCAATCATTTGTGTTTTATCGATTCTTCTCTCAATGCAAAGACTGCATTGGTTGTTCCTCTACTCAGCATAAACACAGACCGATCCTCCCCAAAGTCTGTTTCTTCCCTAAGTCTACTCTCTACAGCCCTTTCCCAAAATTTCATTATTTGTGAAATCAATTTTGTGTCTTTATAGTTTACTCTTATAGCATGGGAAAGGTGCTATAAAAATTAAAATTATTATTATTATTATTTATAAATGGGTACAGCCACACTGTTTATCCACTCCTCTGGTATTTTCTCTTGTTCATACAGTAGATCATTTGCATTAGATCCTACAACAGATCTACTTGTTATTCCTTTAAACTCTTCCAGACTTCCACTGGTAGTTAATCTGGTCCTGTTGTCTTTCCATTCTTGCTACTACCCCTTCATTTTGGACTCAATCCCAAAATACTACACTTGGAGTTTTTCATTCATTAGGTTTTGAAAGTACTCTTTCCATCTATTCTTGATCCTGTTACGCTCATTTAAGACCACACCTTGCTCATCTTTCATCTGCTTTAAATTACTAAAATCCTTCCCATTTTTGTTCCTAGCCACTGCTACTGTAAAAATCATTCTCTTTCCCTCCTTTGTTTCCAGTTTTCATGCATTTTGATGGCCTGTTCCTTGGTTCTTGCCACTGTCCTCTTTCCTTTTCTTTATCTGCCTATCTTCCTTCATCCCTGATGAGTTATTATGTCTTCTTTACCTCCTTCTTAGATTTTGTCACATCCTGTGCCACTCTTTTCCACCACCACCTTTGTCCCCAGGTGGTCTTCTTCCTGTCATTCTACATAACACCTCTTCACCTACTCTTCATACAACTTTGCTATTCTTCTCCCACCATTCCTCCACACACCGAAATCTTTATTTCTTTCAAACGAAATCTTCAACATATTAGAACATCTATTTGGCTTTCTCTTTCTCCACCACTATAAGTCACAAGCTGATTTACTTTTTTATCAAAAATGTGTTAACTACTACCAAATCAAGTGCAATGGAAAAAATCTATTATCCTTTCTCCTTCTTCATTTCTCTTGCCTACACCCCATCCTCCATGTAGCCTCTCTGGTCTTCTCTCTATTCTTTCCCATATGCCCATTTAGATCACCACCATGAACCACCTTTTCTGTGTCTTGTTCCACCTTAAGCACTTCAATATTTTATGCCCAGAAAGCCTCCTTCTTCTGTTACTCAAAGCCCAATTGAGGAGCACATACACAAATTTCATTAACTACAGTCTCATCAAGGCCCAGGTTGACACTCATTACCCTGTCACTTCTCTGTTCACACTGACAAGACTATCCTTAAGTTCTTTGGATATTAGTATCCTTACACCATTTCTCCCTTGCTCATTTTCTCCAATATACAACAACTTACAGTCTCCTCACAATTCAATTGCCTTTTCCCCTTCCTTTCGCTTCCTACACATACAACTCTCATATCTTATTCCAATCCTTATCTAATTTATACAAAACACAGTGTAAAGGTACAATTCTTTGCTCATGACCCTGTAACCCTTCTTTTTTATATTTTTAACACTACTAGAAGTTTGTGTGTCATTTATGAAGTATCAAGAAATAAGTTTAGATTTGGCAGAATCTGTCAATGTGAAGGAGGTAGTCTTAGTGCAAGAAACCATCTCACATCCATTTTTTAGGTCAATCCATGTGGGAATTTCAGATGCAGAAATGGTGATGGAACTGGAGATGAAGTAAATACAACCACAAAATGAACTGGCAAATCAAAATAGTCTAGGCTGAGTGTTTGGTAGGTTGTTGTTTTTCTTGATATGCTGTTTTTTATTTCATGTGTTAAACTCACTAGTCAAAAATCAGTTCTAACTTGTTGTGTAGAGTATTAAAAACAGCAATTTTTGGTTAAATAAAAAGTAGCAAACAGCAAAATAGCCCAAGGTCATTCACACTCAATTTAGAAGAAAACATATATATTATACTGTATATGCAGAATTTATTTTTCATTGTTGGTTATAGTCTGATTGATCTAGACAAAGTCATTTTGAAAGTTTGTTTTAGTTAAAACAAGCCGAGACCTTTCCAGAATTAGTCTACGTTTATATGTAGTGGAACCACAATTTATCTTCATCTAGCTCTTGCATATGGATAAAGCACACATAAAAAGGACCTAGGTTCTAAAGAGGATGAAGCAAACAAGAAAAATAAACCCAGCTGTATATTTAACAGTAAAATCTTTCCCAGTTTTTTTTTTCAAATGCATGTTCTTTGGTAACACACTTGTCATTACTTTTACACATGTGAATCAACCCTCCTGGCCCTGGACGAAGGCAAAGGCAGCACTAGTTACATACTTTGTTGTAGTCCTGTCGAGCAATCTATTAAATAAATAAATAAATAAATAAATAAAACTAAAAACAATACACCATCCTCATTTGACTATCCCAAATTTTAAAAAATATAAAGCATTATGTTCTCTTCTTATTTCCAGAAATTTTTTTATGTCTTGTTGACCATTCCTTGCTTTATTTTTAAACATGACGGTGCTTAATTCAAGCCAATTCCACTTATTCTTACAATTTGTAGTGTGAAATACCATTATAGTATTTATGAAGTGGATTGTGTAAATATTTTAAAGCCTCATTGGAAATCTTGCATATTGAAATAAAAAAAAGATTGCATATCAAAGGAAAAATTACTTATAAGGATTTCCCTCATCAAAATTTCAGTTGATCCTCCTTTTGTTACTATGAAGAGCATATGTTTTTGTATTAGACATGTTAAGGTGCATATAATAAATAATGAAGTTTTTAAAAAACAAATGTCATTTATGTTATTATTAACATCAAGCAGCTATGGTGCATATAATTAAAAAATAATGTTTTAAAAAACAAATTTATTTATGTTATTATTAACATTAAGCAGTTAAAATAATCAGATATGACACTGATCTTAAATAATAAGCAATTATAATCAAAATGTATTCTCTTTAAATTCTGTTTATTTAAGTCTTCATCCATTTAAATTTCCAAAATGAGTGTAGATGTTAAATTTACTTTTACAGAATGTTACTAATATCTTTATATAGAAAATAATTTTGAGAGAGTGATTTGAGTGGTCACAGTCAGAGAATAAAAATGTGTGTGAATGACTAACAAATAAAACCAGTTCAATTGCTGTGCTGTATCCAGTATGGATTAAGAATTCCTCACCCTCAATTACGAAGAGCATAAAGAAACAATCAACACCAGTGCACTAGAAAAGACTTGAAGATCACCAAGTAAATCTTCATACTGTAACCATATGATAATTAGACATCCTACCTAAGAAAGCATCAATATAGCAGATGTCACTTGGATCTACAGCAGTCTCATTCTACTTACCTCTTGGTGTTATTTAAACAATCTGGATATCTTGAACACTACATCTTACTCTCTTGCCAACTGTAGTAGCTGACAAAAGCAAAGCACACACCATAATTATTTTAGACTTGCAAAAAGCCTTTAACTCAGTCCCCACACTGAAGACTAATCATGAAACTAGAAGCTGTTGGCATCAGAGCCAACCTACAAAACTGGATCTCCAGTTGGTTAACCAGCAGTGGACAAAGAGAACAAATAAGAGCAGAATGATCCATGTGAGGTGAGGTCATCAGTGGAGTCCTTCAGGGGTCTGTTCTTGGACTGTTACTTTTCCCGATTTATATTAATGACATTAATTCTGCTGTAGTTAGTAAACTTGTGAAATCTGCAGATGTCACTAAAATTATAGAAACAGCAGAACGTGAGGATGCACCTAAAACCTTTCAAAAAGACTTAGACAAGATTCAGGGCTGGGTGAACACTTGGAAAATGTAGTTTACAGTAATGTAGAAATATGCAAAGAGCTGCACATGGGCCAAAGGAATGTTAATTAAAAATACAAGATGGGAGATACTGTCCTACTGGAAGCAACCTCTGAAAAGGATTTAGAGGTTTATGTTGACACAACATCTTCATCATCTAATCAATGTGCAGAAGCTTTTAAAAGGCCAAAAAATGTTAGGTTATATTGTAAAAACTGTTGAATATAAGTCAAGGAACGTTTTGTGTGTACTAATGTGCTAGTTAGACCACATCTGGGATATTGTGTGGAGTTCTGGTCACAATGCTACAAGAAAGATATAGCAATACTTGAAGCTGTGCTGAGGAGATCAACCAACTACAGCTTGGGGAACGAAAATTGTTTAGTGTTAAGCAGATGAAACCACGTGAGGACTTAATCCAGGTTTTCAAAATTCTCAAAAGCATTGATAAAGTAGACCCAGTAGAATTCTTTCAACTAAATGTTGATTGGCATGCTCTAGAGACATCACTGGAAATTATGGGGAAGTGCACTTAGGACTGAAGACAAGAAGCACTTCTTTACACATAGAGTTGTGGAAATCTGGAAAAAACTACTAAGACATGTACTAGAAGCAGAAACCTTGACAAGCATTAAGAATTATGTGGATGAGATATTGGGACAGTTTAGCTATTATTTAAACAAACAAGCTTGATGGACTGAATGGTCTCTTCTTGTTCGTCATATTTCTTATGTCCATATGTATGTTCTTATGTTAATATGAATTATTTCAGTATAGGTAAAGGCAAATTTGCCATACCCTCTGTAATTCTCCTTTGCAAGGTCTAAATCTAAACTGTATTTTGCACTCTGTTCAAATATAAAGAAATGGGTTAATATTCCATTAGTAAAATACAAAATCTATTAAAAGATCATGTTTAAAAATTGTAGTCAGTCATATATCAATATATGTATTTTATTAAACCATAATACTGGCTCTGTAATTAAGCAATTTTAAGTAACAGCATGAAAAAGGTGATTTTAAAATAAGAACATTAATTCAGCTCGAGACAAACAAATCAGAATTTTACACAGCACAGAATTTAATATATATCTCAAAAGCAGTAAATGGGTTGAAATAAACAAGTCTAATTCTGCATACACAGAAAAACAATACAACATCTTAAAATATGTCAATGCAAGCTACTGTATATCTACAACTAAGTACTGATTATTATGATACATAATGTTCATACACATGGAGAAGTAACAGTCTTTCTTAACCCTGCAGCATGAGTACTATTCTTTCCACGTTAGAGAAGAGCTGTGTCTTGATCCCGCCATGTTTCAATTTCAAGACTATCATTACTAAAATAAAAAGAATTTAAAATTAAAAGCAGACTGCATCCATTTGGTTAATTACTTTAGAACAGTTCTCATTTTTCAACTCATGTTGTTTTGGAATTAATTAGCAAAATTAATTATCAGTTTAACACAGTACTGTTACATATTCACGAACTATTACTTAAGGGATATTAATATTATTTCCTTTTTGTTGTCATATATTCTTGATATCATACTACTAAAAAAACAAAAACTGAGAAAAACAGTAAATGGAAATAGTTGGAGAGAACATAATAAAATTTAACCCAAAGTCCATTCAACTTGTAATAATGCTAAGAGAAAGAAAAAAACATTTAATGCTCTGAAGTTTTGGCAAGTTAAAGATTCTTTGCTTTTTTTCCAATAGGTCCATATATATAGTCACACTAAATACCAGTTTGTGCCTATGTGTGTGAAAACAAGTTTGCAATTTAGACCCAACATGTTGCTGCCTTTTTACAAGATCCATTAACTGCAGTTTAGGAGACTGTTTTCCTGGTACAGACTGAACAGTACAATACCCAGTAGGTGATTTGTTCTACTTTAAAACTTTTCAGATCTGTCAGTACAGTGAGGTTATCATTAGATAACATTAAATATGAACGATGGCAAATTAGAATGACTGTACAACTTAGGACTGAGTAAGGCAATTTCAAATTATTTACAACTCATTAAGTTGCCTGCCCACTATTAAAAGAAATTAATATATATCAACTATAAATATTTCTGATTTTTTAAAAACTTTCGAAATACTGACAGCTATGCAGTGTTTCGGAAAAGAATACAAATTGGGTAAATCTAAGGGAGGTATGAACTTAATATTTGTTATTAATAATATGAATGATGGCTGATGTAAATAATTAACTCACCCATCTTTCCTTTTTTGAGCCAGGTTAATGCTATTAGGGTCGTAGAGTGATTAATTTAATAAGATATTAAATATATGTGAACATACAATATAGATACAAAAGAGAAGCATAAAATTTGAAAAAGCCAATTCCAAAAGTATTTATAATATCAGATCTACTTTCTCATACTGAAGGCTGTGTACTGAAGAAAACAAAAAGAGTAATATTGTTTGGCATAGTGCAGTGGTTAGCCATACTTTCTAAAAATTTAGAGTCCTAGGCTGAAAACCCCAGCTCTGCTACTGTTTGCAAGGAGTTAGCATGTTCTTCTCGTGCATTATTTTTTGTGCACTCTGATTTCCATCCACATCCAAAATGTCCATGCTGTGTTGACTGGTGGCTTTAAATTGGTTCAATGTGTGTGAATGTGTGACTTGCAATGAACTAATTCTCTGCTCAGGACTAGCTTGAACTAGATGCAGCAGGTATGGGCTCTAGTCCCCAGTGGAAGACATGGATTCTTATTTTTGAGTAAGTAAATATTAATGTTAGGCTGCATTGTATAAACTTCAGAATTTCCATTTGAAATGTTTCTACTACACACCATAATACAATGATAATCCCACATCAGAATATTGTGAGCAATTTCAGTCAACATGAAACAAAAAGATGGAGACCAGGAACAACCCTGAACAAAAGTTTACTATATTTTCTTTACTTCAAGGCTGAGAAGACATCATCTCGTCAATAGCACCATTATCAAAAGAAATTGCATCTGAAAGCTAGTCCTTCAAGCAATGTGTTCCAAGCTGATGACTTGAAGAAAGAATCACTAAAAGATCATTATTTTGCAAACTATGCCAGTCATTTAAAAGGTTTAGTTCTACCAACTTAATATGAAAACTTGTGCAAATCACTTAACCTGCCTGAGCACTGACTACATAAATGTATATCATATTTTTAAAAAATGACAGAAATTATTTCACTATTGGAGGTCACCCTGTAAAACAATTCTTTTCCAAAAAGAATAGATGAGATATACTTTATGTACCTGTTGTCTATCATTTAATGTATTTCTATTACATTACTAAATGAGCTTAGTAGACTGGATTATCTAATATGATTTATAAACATCATAAATTTTGAAAGTACACTATGGAGTAATATCCTATACCATTTGGCAGTCCTGATTTATATTTACAAACTTGCTTCCACTATACAGTATATTATATTTGTGTGTTTCTGTGTACTTGTAAAATATACAATGTTCAAAGGTGCTGCAGACACATATTTTGACATGCTGATGTATAATGATGTATTCTTCAGAACATACTGTATTTCTTCTACTTTAAAAAGAGGTTTAAAATTACTGTTAAAAACATTAAGGTTTAAAATGTGACTGAAACCTGAAGACCTAAATAGTATGTGTGGCGGGCTACTGTCTCTCTCTCTATTATATATATATATATATATATATATATATATATATATATATATATATATATATATATATATATATAAACAAGGATGTCCCCAAAAACTTATACACAAATTAATTGATTATAAATACAATGTTTATTAAGACAACACTGCAAATAGTGCCATTTATGTAAACATGCTGCAGGATTTTTTTGGGAAACCATATATATATATATAACTGTCAATATGCCACTTGATTAGATTCAAATACACATTAAACCATTAAGTACTGAAATATCCTTCAGTATTCACGTATTCACTGATTGTTAATTCTAAATTGATTATACAAAATTCCTAAGTGAGGTAAACTTGAGATTCTCATTGATCCACCCTGCATTCAGTCCGTTGTGCCTTAATTATATATTGGTTTGGATAGAAAAGAATGATTGCCAGAAGCCAACGTTTGGGGAAATATATCTCAATCGATGAATACACCAATTAGTAGTGCAACCATTTTATATTGTACATTTCATGAAATGCAAAATCAAAACGCTCTTTACGTGAATGCAACCAAACTATATTTATCACGGGCTCTGACATCAGTGAGGTTTATTGAGCCCTGAAGTCATTTTATCAGGTTACATCATTTATTGATGCTTGATATCACCTGTTCCGCTATTTCAATTTGGGGTCTTTGGGGCCTGTAGCATGTCCTGTTTGCTTCACTAGCAAAATAGAAACTAACCCTGAACGGGACGCCAGGCACAGTGACAAAGAACTATTTTGAATCTCCCATCAACATAACAGCATTCCGTCTGGCTGTGCTAGGAAGCTGCACATAGCAGGGATTTGACATTACAATTCAAACGGCGAGAGATGTATGTTCCTTTAACGATTTTTAAATTACTCAATTGCAGTTTATAAATAGCATAAAACTTAATATTTTAAATGATTTATTCAAGTACTGTCTCAACATCAGTACTAGCCTTGGGGCATCGTTCATTATATGTGAAATGATTGTTATTGTTTTCGTACCACAGGACTAGACAAACATTCTCCTTTCACACCTCTCAATATTCTCCGATATTTTTTCTTATTGCAGTAATTCATTGCTGATGGATCTTCACCAACACTATGTACTACTAACCTGTCGGATTTGACCTTTTTTGAAAATGCAATATGAAAGGCACTATATACAATACGACCTCTTAACTACTGAGATGTCAAAGAATTACACTAGCAAAATAGTCAATATTTGCACCAAAATATGGTTTCCCAAATCGCTCCAAAACTGACCCTCTACTTGTGGAAGATGAATCGCTTTCCAGCAAGATTCGTCTGCAAACTTGCAGCACATTCACAAGCGATGCGTGTACAACCCTCATCGGCATGCACAAAAAATGCCAACACCTGCACTCAAAGGGTACACTGACAAAATGGGCAAACATGTATCAGCGTGCAATAAACACGCGTAAACAATGCTAGACACAGACACTGACGCCTTTAAACATTTAGACTGGAGAAGAATAGCAACACTAGTGCACAAGCGCTTTGTCGGAAGCCAAACGCACGCACGCATACTCCGACACAAATAGAAACGCTGACCCCCATGTCTATCCACATAGATACAAAGTGATACACGTATTCATTTAGGTTGTGTTACCCGCCAATGGCACATCATGAAACCCACCCAGAAGTTACGTTGAACTTGTTCACCTGCTAAGCGCCGGGCAACATGGACTTCGTGTAGAAGAGAGCAGCCAAGCCGCGGGCGTCGACAACCAGGTAAGCCCACTCGTGCCAGAAGTCACCCCCACAGAGGCTCTACTCGTGCCCACTTCGGGTCAGGCTGACTTGCGGAGCCCCTCGCATCCCCGGGCTCAAGAACCGAGAATGACATCCGAGTGACATTGCGCAGCGAGCGGCTTCTTCACCGAATGAACTTCTGCCTCCACCTGTTCCTTTACCGCTCCTCGCGCGAAACGCGCCGCTGACACTGCCTAGCTCGAGGACAGGTGGGCGCGCCAGATGCGCGTGTTGGTTCTCCCGTGTGTTTATAAGGTGCTCCCCTTTACGTCACGCGCCGGTTCCGCTCGCGTCCCCGCGCGCTGCAGCCTCTGCCCGCGAGCGGATATTTTTAGCTTCGTTTTATTTAGGAGAGCGGCCACTGAGAAGCCACAGCTACCGAGGGAATGCTGAGTGGGTAACTGTCGTTCCGCTGTGTGAGGACACTAATGACAGAGAGCTGAGCTTTATGATACCGTGGAGCCAAATAAGGGGCGTGGCTTCACTTTAAGACAGGGGTTCGATTAGGGCCACGCTGCTTGATTGTATTTGGATGCTTCTCCTTTGTGGCACTGGGGCTCCGCTAAGGGTAAAGTGCTTCTTCGTGAGGCTGGAAACTGAGGAATGAAGTGAAGCGGCTTTGCGCTACTTGTCTATGACAATAGGGAAGAAGGTGGCGCTGATACTCTGTGTCTGGAGGAAGAGGGGGAAGAAGCGGCTGCCCTGGGTTCGGTTAATTCATCATGGGCACTAAGGTCGAGGAAAGCGCTGGTCCACTGTTCTTTAGTTAGTCGGACTGAATTACTGGCAGTAGTGCTTTTCTGTGACACTGGGTTTCATTGAGGGGTACCCTTCTTATTTTGACTGCTTTGAGGAGGGGTAGGGATTGGCTATGTAAGAATGCTGCTTAGCTGAAAAGCTGGAAGGATAGTACTAGGGATAGTGTGAGTCTGAGCTTCAGCTGGGGGCTACAGAGGGAGAAGGAGAGGCGATGCCCGGGAGGGGGCTCAGCTGAAGGGACACTTCAATCAATTGTTGGACTGACAACCCTCTTTCAAGATGGGCTTACTTTTGTCGGTTTCTGCTTTGTTGTGATACAGAGATGGAGTAGCTTAGTGGCAGGGATAAAGGAAAGTGAAGAGATGATAGCACTCCTGTTATAAACTAGGGTTCAGTTTGGTGCATGCTGCATCTTCATGAGACTAGAGTACAAAGAGGGATGCTTCACTGTGGTACTGGATTTCACTTTGGTTTCTTTGATTGTGACACTGGGATCTGGAGAGGACTCTTCTGTAATGCTTGAGCTCAAGGACTATGAATGAGTGAAACTTCATTCTGATACTGGTTTAACCTGGGTGTACTATTCTTCTGAAGGCATTTTAAGGAACATGCTATAATTTTCATTGTAGTGAATGTAATCCTTTGCCATTCTGTTCTTTAAAATAATGTATCACTGTACTAGTGCGCTCCACTGTGACTTAAGAGTGGACACCGCTCCTCCATGAGAGTTTGCCTTAGGAAATGTTGCCATGCCTTGACTCTTGGGTTTAAATTAAAAGAAGTTCCTAGTCTACTCTGTTGAAAGTCTGAAGAACATTAGACAATATTAGCATGTGATGCACCATGTTTTGAATCTGGGCTGAATGGTGCTGCAATGATTACTGCCATTGCCTTACAGCTCCTGGAGGCTAGGATAGAATCCTTCCTAGGACAATCTTTATATGGGATTTTTATATTTTCCCTATGTTTGGAACTTAATTGTCAATTTAAAACATTCTAGGCTAGAGCAGGAACATCTCCCTATGCAGTGTCAGTTCCTGAATTGTACCTGAAGTTGTCTGGAAAGGCACTGACTTACCAAAATCCTAAATTTGGTTTTATGTCCACATTACCATATGATATAATGTTTTTGTGCTATGAATGTAAACCTGCCTTGATTGCAGTTTTCAAGCATATCGGTATGCATTATTATGGTGATCTTACAGTAGTTAATGCATCTGTACTTAAAGTAGTTATGTGCCCACGTGTGTACTAACAAATGTAAATCTGGGTATGGATAATGTCTATTCATTCATCCATTACCAAAGCCACATAATTCAGAGGCATG
This sequence comes from Erpetoichthys calabaricus, assembly GCF_900747795.2. NCBI lineage: Eukaryota > Metazoa > Chordata > Cladistia > Polypteriformes > Polypteridae > Erpetoichthys > Erpetoichthys calabaricus. The sequence continues at coordinate 63,986,706 of NC_041409.2, forward strand.
AATCAGAGTGCTTATAACAGTATGTGAGAGGAGAAGAGGGGATGATAATAAAACAGCTAATGCATTCATCTAGTGGGGGTATCCTTTATTTTTTTTCTATCCACTATTGATCACACATAATCCATTTTAAGTCTGCGGGAGCTGGATATCTCAACATCCTCAGACACAAGAAATTACCCAACCCTACGTTATTATTACTTTCTTTTGAAGAAGAAATGAAAAATACCTTTTTTTTGGTGTTCACATTTTGTGGATGTTTATTTGGGTAATGCTAAGAAATATAAGTAATAATAAAATGAAAAAGTCAGTGTAGCCCCCCACCACTAACCCTCATCTATAATACTATAAATGTGTGCTTGAATTAAGAGCTTATATTTTTTTGGCTTGTATCTGCGTATGTGCATGTATTCAAGAGGTTAGGGAGTCCATATTGTTTGGACTGAGTAAGTGAAAGTGCCTGACTGTGGCAGTATATGTGTAGGAGAGTGTCTGTGTGGGTCAGAGAGGGCCTGAAAGCTTTCACGGCACAGTGAACAAAGTGTTTTAGCAGAGCTTCTTCATCTCCAAGTGTGGGAACGTTTAGTGCATTTATTTCACTGAGGGGTGCTTGAATTTTTATGTTTCACATTATTTCACTCTGCTGTAGCACATCTTCCCCTGGAGAATAGGCAACCTATGTCTGACACCGGAGCAGATTTAGTAAATTGAAGCAGGAAGGTACTTTTGAATAAAAAATAGAAACAAGGACACACTGTACAGAAAAGCTTCTGATGCCATTTAAACAGCTTGGCCTTGTTATTGTTCATTTTGTGGTATTTTACCATTTTTAAAACAAGCAAGCTCCTCAGTGTATTAATGTGTTTTTGTTTGTTTATGCAAGATAGAGAGAAAATATTATTAACCAATAAGAAATGAAGGCTTTTTTGTAATTAATTATTTTAGGGCTTCAGACATTGGTCCACAGTAACAGACATAGCATACCCCCAATTGTCTTTTCAGCAAACAGCAACATCTCTGAGTAAAGTAAGCACTGTTTCTGAAAATTGTAATCCACCTTGTCTGCAGCAGTCTTATCAACAAAGAGTATTGCCAGGCATGACATTGCTGTGCGCAAAAAATTGGATTGCAACATACATTGAGGTGTTGTATACATAAAAAAACCCTGAAGGAAAAGTGATAGGGATTATTGAGGAACAGGAGATTTAGTGTGTCCAGGCACTTGTGAGAATGTGGTAGTTTGTGCATATTGGTTATAAGAAGAAGATGGCAAAACTGCAGGGGATTGCTTAAACCTCCAATAACCGTGTCCATGTGTGTTACAGAGTGTAGAAGAAAGAAGAAAGAAAGGGAAACTAAAAAGGATTATCTCAACATTCACATCTGTGTGTGTGTGGCAATGGGATGTTATTTGTGTAAGCATGTAACTAAAATGGCTGAAAGAGAACAATAAGAAAAACAACTCACTTATTTACTGCAGCTATCTAAAAGTCTGCAGGTAAATACTATATGGCAAGTGTTCAAATTCTAGTCATTTTTAAATTGATGTCTTTTTGTGGCATGTGTTATGTGTAGGTCTCTAAATGACACCTGAAGTTTTACTTTGTGCAACAGCTTTGGTTTTCTTTTCCCTCTGAGCCAAACTACAAATTCAGGGTATATGCTGAGGCAGATGGAGCTGTCAAGATCTGAATTTTTAATAATTGTATTTGGACAAGCAGAGACGTTACAATGCATTTACAGTTCTCTCTGCATGTCAACAGTGTTTTCTGTCATTTTTGAGCGACTTGCAGCAGGTCCTTCTCAAGACTAAGTCAGAAGTAAGAACAGCCTCCTTATCAACTGTTTGACTCTAGCAACAATTGCTTCACATGCCAATGTTGCACTCCTTCCATGCAGAAGACCATTGAACTATGTTAGGAATGAAATGATAGATAGATAGATAGATAGATAGATAGATAGATAGATAGATAGATAGATAGATAGATAGATAGATAGATAGATAGATAGATAGATAGATAGATAGATAGATAGATAGATAGATAGATAGATAGATAGATAGATAGACAGGAGACAAGAAAGGTACCTCGAAAATAATGACAGTTTGAGAAGCAGGTGTTATGGGTATGTGCTGAAGAGGTTCAGACACATGCGAATAAAGATGGGCAAGAGATAGCAAATATTTTTAAATGATTCAATACGGTGGCTAGTATACATATAAGTACACCTTATGAAGAGGATCTACAGTAGGAACAGCTGTGGAATCATCACTGTTTACATCCAAACAGTGTACATAAGCAATGAAGAAAGCTAATAGGGTGTTAAGTTATATAGCATAATGTATGGAGTACAGGCCAAATTATATAACACACTAGTGAGGCCTCACACAGAGTACTGAATGCAGTGTTGGTGCCTATATTACATAAAAAGACATAGCAGCACTAAAGAAAGTCCAGAGAGGGGCGGCTTGGCTGATTCCATGACTAAGAGGTATGAGCTACAGTGCATCCGGACAGTATTCAGAGCACATCACTTTTTCCACATTTTATTATGTTACAGCCTTATTCCAGAATGGATTAAATTTATTTTTTTCCTCAGAATTCTGCACACAACACCCCATAATGACAACGTGAAAAAAGTTTACTTGAGGTTTTTGCAAATTTATTAAAAATAAAAAAACTGAGAAATCACATGTACATAAGTATTCACAGCCTTTGCTCAATACTTTGTCGATACACCTTTGGCAGCAATTACAGCCTCAAGTCTTTTTGAATATGATGCCACAAGCCTGGCACACCTATCCTTGGCCAGTTGTGCCCATTCCTCTTTGCAGCACCTCTCAAGCTCCATCAGGTTGGATGGGAAGCATCGGTGCACAGCCATTTTAAGATCTCTCCAGAGATGTTCAGTGGGATTCAAGTCTGGGCTCTGGCTGGGCCACTCAAAGACATTCACAGAGTTGTCCTGAAGCCACTCCTTTGATATCTTGGCTGTGTGCTTAGGGTCGTTGTCCTGCTGAAAGATGAACCGTCGCCCCAGTCTGAGGTCAAGAGCGCTCTGGAGCAGGTTTTCATCCAGGATGTCTCTGTACATTGCTGCAGTCATCTATCCCTTTATCCTGACTAGTCTCCCAGTTCCTGCCGCTGAAAAACATCCCCACAGCATGATGCTGCCACCACCATGCTTCACTGTAGGGATGGTGCCAGGTTTCCTCCAAACCTGACGCCTGGCATTCACACCGAAGAGTTCAATCTTTGTCTCATCAGAGCAGAGAATTGTCTTTCTCATGGTCTGAGAGTCCTTCAGGTGCCTTTTGGCAAACTCCAGGCGGGCTGCCATGTGCCTTTTACTAAGGAGTGGCTTCCGTCTGGCCACTCTACCATACAGGCCTGATTGGTGGATTGCTGCAGAGATGGTAGTCCTTCTGGAAGGTTCTCCTCTCTCCACAGAGTCTCTGGAGCTCTGAAAGAGTGACCATCGGGTTCTTGGTCACCTCCCTGACTAAGGCCTTTCTCCCCCGATCGCTCAGTTTAGATGGCCGGCCAGCTCTAGGAAGAGTCCTGGTGGTTTCGAACTTCTTCCACTTACGGATGATGGAGGCCACTGTGCTCATTGAGACCTTCAAAGCAGCAGAAATTTTTCTGTAACCTTCCCCAGATTTGTGCCTCGAGACAATCCTGTCTCGGAGGTCTACAGACAATTCCTTTGACTTCATGCTTGGTTTGTGTTCTGACATGAACTGTCAACTGTGGGACCTTATATAGACAGGTGTGTGCCTTTCCAAATCATGTCCAACCAACTGAATTTACCACAAGTGGACTCCAATTAAGCTGCAGAAATATCTCAAGGGTGATCAGGGGAAACAGGATGCACCTGAGCTCAATTTCGAGCTTCATGGCAAAGGCTGTGAATACTTATGTACATGTGCTTTCTCAATTTTTTTATTTTTAATAAATTTGCAAAAATCTCAAGTAAACTTTTTTCATGTTGTCATTATGAGATGTTGTGTGTAGAATTCTGAGGAAAAAAATGAATTTAATTTTGGAATAAGGCTGTAACATAACAAAATGTGGAAAAAGTGATGCGCTGTGAATACTTTCCGGATACACTGTATGAGAAGAAATTAAGGGAGTTGAACCTTTTTAGTTTAACCAGATGGAGATTGAGCGGTAACATGAATAAAGTGTTTAAAATTACAAAAGGAATTAGTACAGGAGAAAGTAAGGTGATATGACACCTTTTATTGGCTAACTAAATAGATTACAAATGCAAGCTTTCGAGGCAGCTAAGGCCCCTTCTTTCCTCCTGTATCAATCTATGGCTAACACAGTACAGTGATCCCTCGCTATATCGCGCTTCGCCTTTCGCAGCTTCACTCTATCGCGGATTTTATATGTAAGCATATTTAAATATATATCGCGGATTTTTTGCTGGTTTGCGGATTTCTGAGGACAATGGGTCTTTTAATTTCTGGTACATGCTTCCTCAGTTGGTTTGCCCAGTTGATTTCATACAAGGGACGCTATTGGCAGATGGCTGAGAAGCTACCCAACTTACTTTTCTCTCTCTCTCTCTTGCGCTGACTTTCTCTGATCCTGACGTAGGGGGTGTGAGCAGGGGGGCTGTTCGCACACCTAGACGATACGGACGCTCGTCTAAAAATGCTGAAAGATTATCTTCACGTTGCTATCTTCTGTGCAGCTGTTTCCTGAAGCGACATGCTGCACGGTGCTTCGCATACTTAAAAGCTCGAAGGGCACGTATTGATTTTTGACTGTTTGTTTTTCTCTGTCTCTCTCTCTCTCTCCCTGCTCCTGACGGAGGGGGTGTGAGCTGCTGCCTTCAACAGCTTTGTACCGGCGGTGCTTCGCATACTTAAAAGCCAAACAGCCCCATTGATTTGTTTGCTTTCCTCTGTCTTTCTGACAGACTCTGCTCCTGATGCGCACTCCTTTGAAGAGGAAGATATGTTTGCATTCTTTTAATTGTGAGACAGAACTGTCATCTCTGTCTTGTCATGGAGCACAGTTTAAACTTTTGAAAAAGAGACAAATGTTTGTTTGCAGTGTTTGAATAACGTTCCTGTCTCTCTACAACCTCCTGTGTTTCTGCGCAAATCTGTGACCCAAGCATGACAATATAAAAATAACCATATAAACATATGGTTTCTACTTCGCGGAGTTTCTTATTTCGCGGGTGGCTCTGGAACGCAACCCCCGCGATGGAGGAGGGATTACTGTACCACACTCTACTGAAAAGGAATTAGTAAAATGGCTTTAAAATAAATTCTGTAAAAAGAACATGAACACGGCCAAAAACTTGTTATGGGTTGATTTTTCCTTTAGAGAACCATACACGTATTGAATAAGTTACCAAGTAGTGTGGTGAAGAACAGGACTTTATGGACCTTTACATCCTGACCTGATGTTATTTTGATCAATCTGGAATGGACAAGCTGAATGGCGTGTTCTCATCCAAATCTAAATCTAATATTCTAATATACCAGTAAATAAATATATATTGTATAGAATTACGTAATATACTACATATAGTAAGAAACTTGCCAGACACGTGTGAAAGGGTGTAGGTGCCCAAAAGGATGAATGGAGTAACTTGGGGGCAATACCCGACCAGGATGCTTTATATTTCCTGCCCTCATCGGGATGAACGCTAAGACTGCAGAAACCAGTAGGGGAGCAGTTCATCCCCCACCATTCTAGGTGGCAGTGTTCCTCATATAGAGTCAGTCTGGACATCTGCATGGCAGTTAGAGTCCAGAAGTGCAGCCCTGTAGGGATCCCTGGGGGACAATAGAGGGAGCTGCCAGGGAAGGACCTCCATGGTTTGAATATAACCCAGAAGTGCTTACAATAGGCCACATCATGTCATCGGAATTACTCCCGGGTTTACTTTAAAGGGAGCCCACTACCATGGCTCGGAGAACCAAGAGTCGGGAGGCAATCGGTGAAACTCAAAGGAGGTAGAGAAGGAGGAAGAATTGTTTTGATTTATCATTTATTGTATTATTTTGGCTTGTGTGGGGGATTAGGATTGAGAAAATGCCTGGGAGAAGAATAAAAAATCTGTTGTTTTATTCTATTTACGTGTGGTGTATTCTTGAATCTGTGGTTTGGAGCTCTCTGGCGCCCTTGTGTGATCATAACAGCAATTACCATTTTAATTGGAGGCATTTCCAAGACTAAGTCCTACACAAATTTGCCCATCCATAATGGTGACTCACCTTTTAACATTATTGCATAAGTAACAAGTGAGAGCTCATTTGTCCTGCTTCTCCAGTGTCAAAAGATAACCTCTTGGTTATGTTTCTGCCTTTATGTACCCTGGCCCTAGGAGGGCCTTTGGGATAGATAGGGCCATGTCTTCTCTCCTGGCAACTGCTGTTGGAGCTATGGAGAAGCCAACAGATAACATTAGTGTGCAACTATATTTTCTGATTTACCAGAGCCATCCAGACAATCCTGGTGCACATGTGTGTGTCTAAATACAGTTTTATATATTTATATATATATATAAAATTCTGGGACGAATGTAAAGGGGGGGAGGGCGTGTGTCAGTTGCCTGCCGAGGAAGGTTGGCAAGCAGGGACGACGGACCTTCTCCCCAAACCTCGGGGTTACCCGAAGGGGCCTGTGGGGGATCCACAGAGCCTCAATGGCCCGAAAACATTAACTTTTCTTGGGCTGCATGGGAGATGGAATCCGTCCTCCTGCCCCTACAATCCTTGCTCAGATTTTTCAAGTCCTGCAGGAAACGAAGGAGGGACTCGAGAAGAAGCTTGGCACCTTGTTGGGAGACATTACTGAATGGCTTCAAAGACGTGGCACGTCATCCTCCTACCTGCAGGACACAGCGGTACAGGTGAGTGAGGCCTGTGCCGTAGAGGAAAGGGGAGGGTGGAGCACAACGGCTGCAGTGATGATTAGCCCCACGGGGCTTATCTGAGAGAGGGGCAATGTGGCAGGCGGCAAGGCTCCATGGGAGATGGAGTTCTCTACAGCCCTGTTGGGATCTGGGGTGGCCGCCAGGGGTTGCTGCATGGGTCCCTGAGCCGGCCTGGACAACTCTACAGCCCTGCCTGGAAGTGCAATCAGAAGCAGGTGATCAAGCACCTGGAGCACTTCCGGGTGGGCTATAAAAAGGGCCAGCAACCACCACTCAGGGCCAGAATACGGGAGGAAGAAGACGAGGTTGCCTGGGAGGAGTGGTGGTGCCAAGGTGGAGAAGATTGTGATTTATATTAAGTGCTTTTGGGACTGTGTATTGCCTGTGGGGTTCACGGGGAAGACGTGCCCCACAGGTGAAGAAAAATAAAAGTCTTGTGTGTTTTTACACGTGCCTCTGAGTGAGTCTGTGCTGGGTCAGACGCTATATAGCGCATTTATCACAATATATATATATAGCATTGTACATCTTGTCTTTCTCTGTTAGCATTGTACTACTGTTACGGTTCTGAGGAGTTGAGAAGACATGCAAGGAAGAATTTCACTGTATTATGTACACATGATAATAAATTTCAACTTGAATTAGGAGCTGAGAGAACTTGGTATTCCAAGTTCAAGCTCTTAATTTTCTCCTTTAAACAATATTATGTTTGCTTAAACTATCCAACAGCTTAATGTAGTTCAGAGGTGCAGTGACCAAAGCATATCATGAAAGCACCAGGTTCAAGGCAGGAATCAACAGGAATCAACTGTAGATCGGCTGCCTGTCAACCCAAGTGTTGAACATAGATTAATTTGAGTGCCAGTGTCTTCCAGTGCTGCCATAAATGAAAATTAGTCTTATACATCATTGGCATTAATACAATTAATTAGAACATATTTATACTGACAATTATAATAAGAACCTACCTTTCTACAGATACTATAGATTTAATCAGTTCTTTCCAGTTGTGCTGGCCTTGAAATGCTCTTCATACCACTGCAAGTTCTATACCGAATAACATTGTTGGCCGGTGTCGTGTGGCATCTGCCTGAAGACTCTCCCTGATTTAACTCTTTGCAAGTTTGCATGCTGTTCTCTCAAAGTGCCCCATATCTTCACACTCGAGTGTCAAACCTACAAAGTCAGAACTACTTCATAAATACAGAGTTTAAAAAGTATATCGTAACACATTTACAACATAAATCTAAAGGAACTAATCACCTTGTTTAGGGTTGTAGCCTCCTAGCTCTATAGCCCTGAATTGAAGTACATTAATGCCCATTCACTATCAATTAGAAGTTCACACTTTGTTATGTCTGAGTTTTCCCTGGCCATTTCAGTTTATTCTCTAATCTCAAGCAGCTGTTTGTTAAATTTATAATTATTTAAAGTGGCCTAGTGTAAACAAGTGTACTTTCTGCTGCAGACACATTATATAAATAAAAATATCATTGTACTATTTTGGCATAGGGGGCAGCCCACCTTACTATTTGCTCCAGTCTTCATGGTACGATCATGCATTTCTGAAGAGTAGGTGGAGAAGCAATATTGGTTTGCCAGGCTTGTGAATATGATGTAGTGCTGAACTGCTTAACTCCTACAAGTCAATAAAGATTGGAGTAGAGGATGCAATTATCTGTCTGATCCACAAGGCTCATTCTCACCAGGACAAAGCTAGCATCACTGGTGGTATTATGTTTTCTGATTTCTCCAGTGCCTTCAATGCCATCCAGTCATCACTGTTAAGGGGTTAGTTCAGAGATAAGGGCTGTGGATGTACCTGTAGTGGCCTGGATAATGGACTATCTATTGGAAGACCAAAGTTTGTGAATCTCAAAGATAGTGTTTTAAAATTTGAGCAACTGGATCACCACAAGGAAATATCCTGTCTCCTTTTCTGTTCACTCTGTACACCCTGCACTTATGAAGTGTATTGATAACGGGAATACATCAGAGTTTAAGTGTCAGGTGGAGAACTTTGTTTTCTTTGTGCAAAAGGATTGTCTGCATCTTAACATCAGCAAAACCAAGGAAATGTTGATTGACATTTGCCGCAACAAAGGTCCTCTATGTCTGGTCACTACTTGTGGAGCAGGCATAGAGGTGGTGCAGTCCTACAGTGCTTGGGGGTCCACATCAATGACAGTTTGGACTGGTCTCATAAGAAAGAGGAACTATATATAAGAAAGGGCAAAGCAGATTATTTTCTCTTAAGAGATGGCGTTCCTTTAATGTGGGTGGTGTCATCCTTGACATCTGTTAACAATTTTGTGATGGCCAGTGAAATTTGCTATGCTGTGGTCTGCTGGACTGGTAACATCACTTCAAGAGTGGACCACTGAATCAACAAGCTTATTAAAAGGGCAAGCTCAGTTATGTAACACATTCTGAGTCCCCTAGAGGTGGTAGCAAAGGAGAGAAGGAAAACAAAACTGAGTGCCATTATGAACAATGCTACACATCTTCTTTCTGACACACCAACACTGAGGACTTTCAGTCAGGGAATCATTCAGCAGAAGTGTGTCAAAAAACGAGACTGGAGCTCCTTTGTATTAATATCAATCCATAATGCCTCACTTGGACTGCCAAGTCACACATTTTTCTTCCCTCTCAGTCGTTCTGGTGTGTGTTCAGACCATAGACAGACAGACAGACAGTATCTGTCTGTCTGTCTGTCTGTCTGTCTAAATCTTGTAATCTTGTAATATGGAACCTTGTTTGTCTCTCAGTTACATTTCTCTTTGGTTTTCTTTTATCACCATGTCTTGATAGCCAGGTTGGGTTCACTCTAATGCTTGTTAATGTTTTCCCAGCAATACTGAATAAAGTTATATGTTAATTTGATTTCATTCAAGCTCTCTTGGAAGAAGTCAGAGTACTCCTGTCTGTCCTGTTCAGGTCCATGATTCCCATGTTTTAGGCCCTTCCTTTATATTAAACCATTATTATCACTGCCATTAATCTTCAAAGTTAGAGTCTGTTATTATCTGTATTGTGAGGATGTCTTTGTCTTCTTGTGTTCATCTGATTCTCCTCTTACTGTCCCTTTCATAGTCTCCTTTAGTAAGCAGATGTCAGGGCACATTAAAGAAGACCTAATCTGTTTCTCAGAGCATCAGAAAGGATGTTAATGAAAGGTAATATGAACCTACATTGTACTTTTTAATTAACGGCTTGCATATATTATTTGTAATTAATAACTGAGATATTAATTTTATTCTTATAATGTCAATAGGTACAGCATAGAGAGCAGCAATTATCCACATTCTCATTAAATGCATGAAGTACATTTGTTTCTGGCCAAAGGTATTGGATGGGATTTCAATTTGCCGTTCAGCATTATTGTTCATATTAATAATGTATGAAGTTTGAGTGAGATAAGGAGCACAGGTCTACAGATTGCATACAGTCCACAAATACAATTAAAGCTCTTGTAATGAGATCAATACATTAGTTGGCTTCTTTTCAGCAGTGTTTCTTAACATTAGAGCACTGTCACCCTAAGATTGCAATAACATAAAAAAGTGATCTCTACACAAGGGCAGCTCTACATCTCACCCCAGGATGTTTCCTTCTATGTCAAAGTGCTAGGTTTTCAATTTCATTTCTCTCAATACATTTCTTTCCCAACAAATGACTGTTTTTTTTCTTTTTTTTAGGAGAAGACAGCATCTCCCTACTTTTTCAGCAGTGTGCGGTGCACAAAATAAACATTAAAATTCTCCTGTCACATAAAGGTCAGGCCTAGCTTAAGGAGAATAAACCACTGCTATAAGGAAACAAATTATGGCATAATATCAAAGGCATTGCTTTAATCATACTGCAATTTCTGTAATTGAAAGCATTTTATTATAATTTAGTTCATTATGAGTATACAAAACAGGAATGCAATTTTTTAAATTGGTTTTTCCTTCCTGTAATTTGAATGTATACTTCAGATTCATACAAACATCAATCAGAAAATGTGCAGTGTCTCTTATAATCCCCCAAAGTATTACTCTGCACACTTTGTTCAATTTAATTTGCCACCTGAGTAATTGGAATGGAGGTTATACATCAACTAAATGACTCAGAAAAATGTGTATAGTGCCTTTTATGACCCTGTAAAAGCAACAATTTTACATGACTCCAAAGTGAATTATGTTTCAAGTCGTGTAGGCTTTCAAGCAAGGAAAGAAGCTTGCATTCAGGTATCCACAGGCAAAGACAAATGCCACTATAATTCATTGTCTGAGCATTTTCTGAAAATGTTTTGTGTTAAAGATGCCACAAGCCAGATACTCAGTTTCATGTTTATATGTGAAAACAACCTGAAAACCTCAAGGTAATGCCTTATTTTCTTTATTTTTGCACTCAGTCGGGCTAATCTGATGTCCACTTTAATCTGGCTACACTTTTATAAATGCATACAAAGTAACATGAAAACCAGTGATGTGAAAAAAGTATTTGCAACCCAGCAGATTTTCTGCACACAATGGATTTATTCATATCATATTGTCGGTTGTATCACATGTTGAGAAGTATCTGAAAGATGCAAATACATCACACTGTAGTAGTTCTTTTATCTTAGTTTTCAGGGTAATTAAATACACTTAGCCCAATTAAAGGGGCAAGTTAGGTTCAGGTTATTTAAAAACTAAACTTGATTTATTCCAGTCTTACACAATATGAATCAGAATAACTTTGACCCTTACCCTCAGAAAGATCCCATTGCCACAGGAGTTTCAAAAGCCCATCATGTCCTTATTAAAAAAATCCCTAAAACATCTGCAAACTGACTGATATGTACTGCTCTGGGAAGGTTAAAAAACAATTCCTAAGACTTTGTGACTCCATCAAACAACTGTCAGAACCATTGTGTCCATATTTTGAGATAGAAAACAATGTTCTCTGAAGTAACCATTCAGCCATAATATTTGCAGGAGTTGCAGAGTCCTAATAAAATATCTGATATCTGCAGACCCCTCTTGCTTTGGCTTAGAGGGTGTATGGGTTTATGAACTGATGAACACAAACACACATGCCCAAAATAGGACATCAGATCAAAATAGTAGAAACCAGATCAGAACATAAGTACTTTCCAGAAATTGATCTCACATGTACAGGTGTGGTCAAGAATTTTGAAGTAGTTACAGTATATATGGATAAATGAGTCCAAAGTTGCTGCTCTGTTATAAGTGATGTAAAGCCATCCCTATGTTTCACAATAAAAACCCACACTAGCAATCAAGCAATGATGTCACAATATGAAGTAGCACTGTTGTATTAGAACCTAATAGTCTTGCAAAGCCATTGGCGATTCTCGAATGAGAACACCTGTCTAGGGACAACTCACTAAAATGTTTGTAGTAAATAACCAAAAAGGCTCAGCCCACAAGCTTTCTTTCTAAAAACTCACCCCCAATTTCCACCAGTCATTTCCACTCATGTATTTGGCAAATATGTAAAAGAACTATGGCAAGACAGGGAGAGAGAAAAAATATAGAATTGTGGTTATCAACACAAGACCTCAGCACCTCTGTATGTCATAATAGCAAATAACATTTAGAGAAGCATTGTAGTCTATATATATTGTAGCAGGGCGAATGCTGAGGCACCCAAATCCAAAATAATTGGGGTGCCTACCAGGCAAAACCCCATTTAATTCAAACAAAAACAAAACCTTAAATGAAAATATGCACTCAATGGGGCTATATTGACAAGCCAGTTGCTCTTTAAATTGGTCACTTGGCATTCACAAAGACTCTCTGCAATGAAGTTAGGTCCAAATGAGACACCGCCTTCCAGAAGGGTCTCTCTTTTATACCTGACGGATGGGAAGGAGCAGGACTTCTTTTACTTCAATGCACTCAATGGGTGGCTTGTTAAGGCCATGGAAAAAAGGAGACAAAACTGCTAGCGTTATCGCCCCCTCTTCCTCCAAGGCTCTACCACAGTTTTTAGATGAGTCTGTAAAATGATCCTCAGGTATGGCATGTTTCTCATTTCCAATTAGACAGTCATTAAGGGCAGAGTGGTGGCTCTGAGGCTAAGGATCTGCACTGTTATCCAGAAAGTTGGCAGTTCAAGTCCCATTACTGCCAGGGATTCTATTCTGTTGGGTTCTTGAATAAGGCCCTTTACTTGAAAATTGCTCCGGGAGTGCTGTGTAGTGTCTGACCCATTCTCTGACCCACAAAAGTCATGTGAAAAGATAATTTCCCCTAAAGTATTAATATAGTATATCAGATCCAAAAAATGTTAACTTTTTTTTTATTTTTAATTTAGACATGCAGTGACACATTGCATGCTGTGCAGCCTTGTCTGTGGTTCTGCTGAAGTCAGTTTGTAAGTGTCACTATTTGTTAAGTGGAGGTGCCTTTGGTCTGATTATTTTCTTAGGACACTGCTTACCCCTAAATGTGGGTAATGGCATCCTTTACATCTTCTACAACTCTGATAGTCAGCAAGCTAATTAAAAGGGCAGGCTCTGTTATGGGACACACTGTGGATGCCCTGGAGGACGCAGCAAAGGAGAGAAAGAAAACTGAGTGTCATGTGCTCTGACACACCAACACTGAGGACTTTCAGACAACAAATTATTCAACAGAAGTGTGTCAGGAAATGATATTGGGACTCCTTTATATCAGCAGCAATATGTCTACATAATGCCTCACTGGGACTGTGACAGCCAAGTCAGTTTTCTCTCTTTTTCTATTTTCTTTCTTTTTAGTCATTTTGATGTATGTTCAGACCGTATTGTGTGCATGTATATTTATTTATATATCTATTTGTGTATGTATTTATTTAAAGAGCTTCTGTAAAAAGCCACATTTTTTTGTCTATCTGTCTTATAGAGTTTTTCCTATCTATCTATCTATCTATCTATCTATCTATCTATCTATCTATCTATCTATCTATCTATCTATCTATCTATCTATCTATCTATCTATCTATCTATCTATCTATCTATCTATCTATCTATCTATCATAGATATTGAAGATCTGATCAAATTCATTATGGTAAATAAGCAATAATGGAGAAATATGTATGGGGCAAATACTCCTTTAAATGGCACTGTTTACTTGACTCTAGCGTTTGTGATGGATAGATGTTTTCTTATGACCTACAGCAGGGTTATTGAATCTCATTCAAGGAGGAAAGCCGTGACTGCTTTCAGTATCTTAATGAAACCTGAATTCCCACTTTAATCTGAACACTTTATGTAATGGGGTTTCTTCTTGACCCATTTCTGTTCTTGCAGAATTACTCTGTAGTTTAATATTATTCAATCTGTGCATAATTATACCTTGTTATTTTAATTTGCAGTACAATTTAAGTCAAATAGAAGTAAAACTGTTATTTAGCCTGCTTCTCTGTATTTATTTCCATATCTGCTTTTCTTTATTTATAAATGAACATTTACAGAATATATATGGAATGTGTATATAAATTAAATATTATCTATCTATCTATTTATCTATCTATCTGTCTGTTTGTCTGTCTGTGTTTTAGAAACAGGTAACTTGTAAAGAAACATTGGTGTGTTTCATAAATAATTAGTTGTTCTGCTGCATGATAAACTGTATTTACACCTGTGCCCATTCTGCCAAATGAATCCAATTTTTTTTAGAAAAGCTTTAAATAGAATGATGCATTGTAAATTCACATGGGGGCGGCACGATGGCGCAGTGGGTAGCGCTGCTGCCTCACAGTTAGGAGACCCGGTTTTCGCTTCCCAGGTCCTCCCTGCGTGGAATTTTCGTGTTCTCCCCATGTCTGTGTGGGTTTCCTCCGGGTGCTCCAGTTTCCTCCCACAGTCCAAAGACATGCAGGTTAGGTGCATTGGCGATTCTAAATTTTCCCTAGTATTTGTGTGGGTGGGTGTGTGTGTGTGTGTGTGTGTGTGTGTGTGCGCCCTGCGGTGGGCTGGCACCCTGCCAAGGGTTGGTTCCCTGCCTTTCGCCCTGTGTTGGCTGGGATTGGCTCCAGCAGACCCTTGTGGCCCTGTAGTTAGGATATAGTGGGTTGGATAATGGAAGGATGGATGGAAATTCACATGGGAATTAGAGTAAGTAGTAAACAAGAAGTTGTTAATTAAACCAAGACACTAAACCACCACTGGATAGAAGTCTTTGGCTGCAATGAAAACCTGCCTCTTCCTAGAACTAAGTTTAATTGCCCACGACTTCATTTGTGTGATGCAGAAATTTTCCATAAACTAGCTGTGATTAAAACATGGTCAGTTTTCTTAAAACAACATGATTGTAGAAACTGTTCACTTCTGAAGACATTGATTGCCTTCTTAAATCAATTTTAATTACAGTTTAATAAAGAGTAAGTTACATTAAATTACTATTGGGGTAAATACAGACAAACCTGGACTGGAGGGATCTACCATGATAGCTATAGGAATGCCCAATTACTGCCTAATAAAACTATTCTGTTGTATTGTATATAGAGCCTTTGTGTTGTGAGCATCATTCTATTTAGTATTCTTCATTCTTATGCATGCAGAGCTATAATATAATTATACTATAATTAATATAATTAAGTAACCTGCTTATGCTCATATAATGAGTAAGAGGTGGGGATTGAACATGCAGACGTAGGGCTGGGGACATCTCTATCCCACACTTTTTTTTTGTATTTTCAATGTCTGTAAAATGCAGACTGAAGAAAGACAATTTGTTCTACTGCTTGTCCTCATGCTGATAGTACAGAACAGGATTTTGAACACCACATGTATAACATAAGATAAGCTATATACAAATGCAAGTATAATTTCTGTTTACAACAATATGCATATTGTTCATCCTTCCATGTATTATCAATACCTCTGAAGCACTTCAGGGTAATTTAGGTGGGTACATTCAGCTTCTTGGCACATCATGCACAGGGCAGGAACCAAGCCTAGATGGGGCACCAGTCCATTGAGATTCTGTTTAATGTTTAATCCATGTGAATTAAGTTCTTACTATACAAAATATTAATGAATTTCTAAACTTCCTCTTTCAGTGAATATAATGACTGTTTGTGTCATACACACCATATAAAAGCAGAGGGCTGGAGGAAGATCCCTGGGTGTTCATTGTCACATTTACAGGCCCCCTCAATCAAAATCCCTGATGATTTATGTTTCCTCCTGTTTGCTTGATAAAATGACTTCTTACATTATTAAATGAAACCCACAACTAATCATGGTAGACCCTGTACAAAACTGCAGAGCAGCTTAGTGATGTTTTAATTATTCTTAAAAAAGGCGAAAAGCCCTCCTTTTAGCCCTGAGTGTTGTTGTATTTGAGCAGCTCCTGCCTGGCATAAATTAGCAAAGCACAGCGGGATTAAGACAGCATTATATCAATGAAATTACTGAGCAACACAACTGTGTGGTATGAAAACAAACAATGTGTCTTCATCTCTGGGGCTTTGTTCTGCCTCTTTAAAGATGCAGCTCAATGGGACAATTTTACACGGTTTTAAGCAAAACGGAAACCCACTACAGAGGAGGCAGCTTTCAAAGACCCGTCTGCTTCAGATTTTATTGACTTCCTAAGCAACACTTTGTTCAGAGATAGATAGATAGATAGATAGATAGATAGATAGATAGATAGATAGATAGATAGATAGATAGATAGATAGATAGATAGATAGATAGATAGATAGATATGCCACTTTCACTTGCCTTGCCTAGCATAATCTTCTTTGCCCTGGTGTTTCAATTATTTTTAGTTAGTTGCTACTAATTATAATAGAAGTTCTAGAATGCAAATATATCTGCATAATGTTTCTTGCATAAAGTGTCTTTGTGAAAGATCTGGATATTTCAGTTAGAGATTAATTAAAACCAAAGATGCCGATTTTTTAAAAATTTCTACTATTGTATAAAATAGGATCTTTCTGAGGTTATGAAATTGTATGCAAGTTATTTTTGTAAGTGCCCTTGGAATAGAGGATCTATTAAATAAAGAATAATATTAATTTGAAATCTAATTTATTTCCTTTTTTTCACCTTCTTCATAATTACCTAGCTTTTTATTACCTAGTCCAAAGCAGATTGTGGCATCCATACCAAGCATAATCTTGTTACACAATTTAATCAATTTTCTGTCTCTTACAATAATTTCATTCTTTCATTCATATGTGTCTGTCACAGTTCACTTCAAATCCTCATGCCATACTCTCTGGGGGTGCTAGTACTCGGAGTGCCTAAGGTACTTTCATCTTCTCATAGAAGGTAAATCCTTACAAGTACCAGGACATGCCCAAGAATGGCAACCAGTAGAAGAGTTCCCATAATGCCACCAAAGAAGGGTGCGGGGAAAAAAAGAGAACTACCTCTTCAGATTACACCCTTCTCTGGTTACAACATTCTAGAAGACTGTTAAAGGGGAAGGCAAACCAAGAGCATTTTCCTGCCTTCATCATGGTGGGATGGACTTCAAAAGGACAGGACCTGTTGATAAATCAACAGATCCACC
Organism: Erpetoichthys calabaricus; assembly: GCF_900747795.2. Lineage (NCBI taxonomy): Eukaryota > Metazoa > Chordata > Cladistia > Polypteriformes > Polypteridae > Erpetoichthys > Erpetoichthys calabaricus. The sequence goes on from NC_041409.2 coordinate 64,004,109, forward strand.
TTAAGTGTTTAAATAAACAAGCCAGGATATCTGGACTCAAAGATATCGTAAGAATCACGTTTCATGACTTACTAAGCTTTCCTTTACTGGTCATCTTTTAACTTCCTTCTTCCTGGAAGTAAGGCTCCAGCTCACATCATCAAGTGAAAATTGAATTAGGTGAGTTCAGTAAACAGATACATAAACTGTTAATTTCTGTTACTCGTGGTTATCATCTGGTACTCATACATAGCATTCTGTCATACATAGACATTGTTTTTCTGACACACACTTTCATCAGCTTAGTTTGTTTATAGTAACAATAATTAATAATAATTAAGAAGCTCCTTAGAGCAGTGATTTTCAAGTTCAGTCTTGAGGAATCCTGATGGCTTTTGGTTTTTATTCCCACCAATTACACAACTAGCATGTCATTCTTACTTTTAATTAACCTCATTGATTAGTTATCTGGCCTAGAAAATATATTTTTATACTCAAATAAATATTTGTATTCTTAGGCCATAGTTTTTAATGCTTACTTTTCTTTTGCCATAGTTTTTTTTAATTTACCCTAGTCTGTAAAGTTTTGATTAGAAATAAGCAGTCCAGACACAGCTTTCTTACAAAGGATCAGCACAAGTGAATAAGGCCCAGAAGTAATTGCTCCCCTTTAGCAGTCAGTGTTGTCAGCATTTGGGTACAATTAATGGATCAAAGTCTCCAGAAAAAGGTTGAATTAAAATGAAAATGACAAAAGAAACTTAAGCATTTAAAGTGCTGGAAAAAATACCAATATTTCAAAATTTCTTAGAATTACAGACTAAAAAAGGACAACTCACTAAATAATGACATCAACTTATTGTAAGAATAATGAACTGATTTAGAAAATGGTTGCAACAAAAAAAAAAAAAAAAAACAAAGCCACAGGGGTCCAGGGTTGAAATTATGAGTTACGATAAAGTTAATAAACAGGCAATTAGAAGAAATACAGCAAAACTGTTTATTGTTTTTTGGAATCTGGTTTTATCCGTATTACTCTAGCCTGCTAACACCTCCTTGTTTTGCACTGTTCCTTTCATATCACTACTTCTTCATTCTATATGCAGATGGCTCTTATTTCATCCACTGCTCCCCTGCAGATCAGATGAAGGATTCACCAAATAATCAAATGAAGGAAATGGTGGGAGAGCCATGATGGTGATACATTGTCCTGCAGAATTGAGAGGTATGTTTCAATGACTGGATTTGGTGGCTTATATACATACATAAATGCAGAACTTTCCCAAAAGTACTCAGAGATCCTGAAAAATGTTTAATCTTGATATAATAATATATTTGTCCAGGTAATATTCTACCTCATATTGTGTATGTTCAGTCTGAGCTTTGTTCCAAGCAAGATGAGACTCCTGGGTGTTAGTCAATGGGTTTTCACATATTCAGGCTGTCAGAGCATGAATGTCAGGATTTAGATCAGGGCTTGCAATTTGTCACTGAAGAATATTCATTATGTTTTTTGTCAGTGAAGGAAACGTAGCTTTGGATGAGTACCCTTCTAAAATGTGAATATTCTTCTTATTTTCTGGGATTGCAGAGGTTTTCTTGCAGTATCATCCTATGCATAACCCAGCCACAGGGGATGCACAAACCAGTGTGTTTCTTCATGCTGGTCCCAAGCCTGGATAAATGGGAAGGGTTACGTCAGGAAGGGCATCCAGTGTAAAATGTTGCCAAATCAATATGTGGGCAACAATAAAGATTTCCATATCGGATAGGTCGAGCCACGGGTTAAGAACGACTGCCATCAGTACTGTTGGCCAATAGGGTGTTGGTTGAAATTGGGCTACTGTTGGCCGAAGAAGAAGAAGAAGAAGAGGGGGGACATGTGTCTGGAGGCAGGAGGAGAGAAGGAAGGTAAAGAGAGTGGAACTGAGGGCAGAAACTTTGAATGTTGGCAGTATGACTGGTAAGGGGAGAGAGTTAGCAGATATGATGGAGAGAAGGAAGGTTGATATATTGTGTGTGCAAGAGGCTAAATGGAAGGGGAGTAAGGCCAGGTGGATCAGAGGTGAATTCAAATTGTTCTATCATGGTGTGGATAGGAGGAGAAATGGAGTAGGGGTTATTCTGAAGGAACAGTATGTCAAGAGTGTTTTGGAGGTGAAAAGAGTGTCAGACAGAGTAATGATTATGAAGCTGGAAATTGGAGATGTGATGATGAATGAGTGTTAGTGCATATGCCCCATAAGTTGGGTGTGCAATGGATGAGAAAGAAGATTTTTGGAGTGAGTTGGATGAAGTGATGAAAAGTGTACCCAAGGGACAGAAAGTGGTGATTGGAGTGGATTTCAATGGACATGTTGGTGAAGGGAACAGAGGAGACAAGGAGGTGATGGGTAGGTATGATGTCAAGGAGAGGAATGAAGAAGGTCAGAGGATAGTGGATTTTGCCAAAAGGATAGACATGGCTGTGATGAATATGTATTTTAAGAAGAGGGAGAAACATAGGGTTATGTACAAGAGTGGAGGATGATGCACACAGGTAGATTACATCCTATGCAGAAGAGTCAATCTGAAGGAGATTGAATACTGCAAAGTGGTGACAGGGGAAAGTGTAGTTAAGCAGCATAGGATGGTGGTCTGTAGGATGACGTTGGAGATCAAGAAGAGGAAGAGAGTGAGGGCAGAGCCAAGGATCAAATAGTGGAAGTTGAAAAAGGAAGACTGCAAGGTTGAGTTTAGGGAGGAGGTGAGACAGGCACTGGGTGGTAGTGAAGAATTACCAGACAGTTGGGAAACTACAGTAGATGTAGTAAGGGTGACAGCAAGAAGGGTGCTTGGCGTGACATCTGAAAAGAGGAAGAAGGAAAAGGAAACCTGGTGGTGGAATGGGGAAGTACAGGAGAGTATACAGAGGAAGAGGATGGCAAAGAAGAAGTGGGATAGTCAGAGAGATGCAGAAAGTAGACAAGAGTACAAGGAGATAAGGCATAAGGTGAAGAGAGAGGTGGTGAAGGCTAAAGAAAAGGTGTATGATGAGTTGTATGAGAGGTTGGACCTGTACCGATTGGCTAGACAGAGGGACCGAGCTGGGAAAGATGTGCAACAGGTTAGGGTAATAAAGGATAAAGATAGAAATGTACTCACAAGCGAGGAGAGTGTGTTGAGCAGATGGAAAGAGTACTTTGAGAGGCTGATGAATGAAGAGAAGGAGAGAGAGAAGAGGTTGGATGATGTGGAGATAGTGAATCAGAAAGTGCAATGGATTAGCAAGGAGGAAGTAAGGACAGCTATGAAGAGGATGAAGAATGGAAAAGCCGTTGGTCCAGATGACATACCTGTGGAAGCGTGGAGGTGTTTAGGAGAGATGGCAGTGAAGTTTTTAACCAGATTGTTTAATGGAATCTTGGAAAGTGAGAGGATGCCTGAGGAGTGGAGAAGGAGTGTACTAGTGCCGATATTTAAGAATAAAGGGGATGTGCAGGACTATAGTAACTACAGGGGGATAAAATTGATGAGCCACAGCATGAAGTAATGGGAAAAAGTAGTGGAAGAAGTGATGTGATGATTAGTGAGCAGCAGTATGGTTTCATGCCAAGAAAGAGCACCACAGATGTGATGTTTGCTCTGAGGGTGTTGATGGAGAAGTATAGAGAAGGCCAGAAGGAGTTGCATTGCATCTTTGTGGACCTGGAGAAAGCATATGACAGGGTGCCTCGAGAGGAGTTGTGGTATTGTATGAGGAAGTCGGGAGTGGCAGAGAAGTATGTAAGAGTTGTACAGGATATGTACGAGGGAAGTGTGACCCTGGTGAGATCTGCAGTAGGAGAGACGGATGCATTCAAGGTGGAGGTGGGATTACATCAGGAATCGGCTCTGAGCCATTTCTTATTTGCAATGGTGATAGACAGGTTGACAGACGAGATTAGACAGGAGTCCCCATGGACTATGATGTTTGCTGATGACATTGTGATCTGTAGAGATAGTAGGGAGCAGGTTGAGGAGACCCTGGAGAGGTGGAGACATGCTCTAGAGAGGAGAGGAATGAAGGTCAGTAGGAACAAGACAGAATACATGTGTGTAAATGAGAGGGAGGTCAGTGGAATGGTGAGGATGCAAGGAGTAGAGTTGGCGAAGGTGGATGAGTTTAAATACTTGGGATCAACAAATGGGGATTGTGGAAGAGTGGTGAAAAAGAGAGTACAGGAAGGGTGGAATGGGTGGAGAAGAGTGTCAGGAGTTATTTGTGACAGACGGATATCAGCAAGAGTGAAAGGGAAGGTCTACAGGACGGTAGTGAGACCAGTTATGTTATATGTGTTGGAGACGGTGGCACTGACCAGAAAGCTGGAGACAGAGCTGGAGGTAGCAGAGTTAAAGATGCTAAGATTTGCATTGGGTGTGACAAGGATGGATAGGATTAGAAATGAGTACATTAGAGGGTCAGCTCAAGTTGGATGGTTGGGAGACAAAGTCAGAGAGGCGAGATTGCGCTGGTTTGGACATGTGCAGAGGAGAGATGCTGAGTATATTGGGAGAAGGATGCTAAGGATAGAGCTGCCAGGCAAGAGAAAAAGAGGGACGCCTAAGAGAAGGTTTATGGATGTGGTGAGAGAGGAGATGCATGTGATGGGTGTAACAGAACAAGATACAGAGGACAGAAAGATATGGAAGAAGATGATCCGCTGTGGCGATCCCTAATGGGAGCAGCCGAAAGAAGAAGAAGAAGATCATCCTATGCATAGCTTCATTCTGCCTGTATAGTTCTTTCATTATCAGTCATACCCAGAGCATGATGCAAACAGTATTAGGTTTGGTCCATCCTTAAGGGGTTTCATTTTGGTTGAAAAGTCCATCTGGGGTTTGTTAGATGTCATGTCAACTTTTGATGTACTGTAGGAAATGATTTTATGCTAAATAGAGTTCAAACAATGTTTCTTTTTAGGTCACATATGAAGATAATTTGAATATGTAAGGTTTAGTAATAATAGCAGAGCCAACCTCAACTCCTCCTCACATTCTGCCCACAATTTCCCTCCTTTCTTCTTCGACAGTAAGATGACCAAGGAGTAAGATTGAACAAAAGAGAAAGTGAGAAGGACAGAAAAGAATTGCAATGTGTGTATCTTCACAAACTAACCCAATGCAGCTTTCCTGGCAAAGTGCTGTAATTTGACTGTTTATTTAATCTTCTTCCCCTCTGAACTCCAATCAACAGGTACATTACTGGCTAGCACTTTGCAAAAGTCTTAAGCATTTTAGATTGTTCGCAAAAATATTAGTCTTAATGTTTTTTTGTGTTTTTTGCATCAGTGTTTCAATAGAAAAGAGTGTATTTTAGAGTTCCAAATATTCCATTTGCAAAAAATACAACCAGATATCCTTACAGAAAGAAACTATCGTATATATTCACGTATAAGTCAGGTCTTGAAACCCGAAAAATCAATCATAAAATCAGACCCCGATTTATACACCTGTTCAAAAATGTGACGCTTACATTGTTTTTTTTTTACATCTTCTTGCCTCCTCCAATCTTACACAAGGTTCTTAGATACATTGAATATTGTTGAAGCAGCACAGTTACCAATTTCTTTCGCCACATCAATGACTTTTAATTGAAAACCAGCTTCATATTTTCTTCTGATCAAATGCTCCATCGTAGATAAGAGATGCTCTTACAATAAAGGTGTATGAGGGTGTGAGATACAAAAAACACAAAACAGTGCAAACGTTGCTTCGGAATAGTTCAGGTAGGCACAATACATAGAAAAAAAGGCAGTGTGCTCTGTGGTTACTCTCTCAGGTGGGCGTTAGCATATCATATCTCTTGGATCAATAGCATGAGTTTTCCGCATTCGACTTAACGACCGACATTATAAAATGCCGGAAATTATACGGTAAAATCAAGCCCTGACTTATCCACGGGAGAACTTAAACATGAATATATATGGTAACTTAGTAATAGGCCACTTTCAAGTTAATAAGAGTGTGAGCATAACACCCAATGCTTGATTAAGGTGCTAATAATCTGACGAGGTTGAACCAAAGTGATTAACTGAAACAGAAGCAGCTCTGTAGAGGGAATAAAACTAGACAGGGACAGCCATACTAAAAGATAGGTTACATTAGATGTGGTGGTTCCTCCCAAGCAGAAATTTAATGGCAAACAGGCAAGGCTGAGGACCAGAATTTCTGTGGTAAGCCATGGAAAAATAAGGCCAACAAACAAGAAATACATCAAGCTTGCTTGAAATTGAAAGATACCCTGCTCAGCTAACAGCACAGAACTGGCAGAAATCACTGGGAACGTGGTACACCCATCTACAGTCCAGAAAAGTCTATTGATTTTCTCAGTTTGTCCACTGCCTTCAATCAATGTCTGTAGGCAACAGTGGAGCACAGTAGTGGTTTGCATGCAGGTTTGGAACTGCAATTTCTGCAAAAGGAGTTAGAGATTTGATCCAATTTGATTGTTCTCCTCACTGATGGAAAGTTTTATTTATCATGTAATACCATCAGGGAGGCATCCGATCAGTTCCACCTTCATTCAGCAGTATGACCATGACACCAAACACACGGCCAAAATCATAAAAACATATTTGAATTGAAAACAGGAGCAGAGAATCCTGCACCAGATGTCATCAACATGAACATGAGATCATAGAGTTAGTCTGGGATTACAAGTATGACAGCCAAAGTCAGCAGTGGAATGGGTTGGAGCAACAACCATGTGAGGATCTTCAGAAACTGCATGAAAGTGGACCTAAGAGAATTGGCAAAGGGTGCTCACACCAAATAGTGATTTCAGTTTATTGCACTTTCTAGGACGTTTGTTGATTAATTAAAACTATCCATGACATTGTTTTTGAAACCATTCCAACTTTACAGCATTTTTTCATAAGTGCATAGGACTGTTTGACAATATATGCAGCGACTTCACAAAGTATTCAGGCCCCTTCACTTTTTTGCATTTTGTTGTGTTGCAGCCTTACACCAGCATTATTTAAATGATTTTTTTACTCATCAAGAAACAATATAAATATCTCAGAAAGACAAAAAAAATAGAACTTTAGAATTATTTTGCAGATTTATGGAAAGAAAACTGAAATACAGTAATCCCTCCTCCATCGCAGGGGTTGCGTTCCAGAGCCACCCGCGAAATAAGAAAATCCGCGAAGCAGAAACCATATGTTTATATGGTTATTTTTATATTGTCATGCTTGGGTCACAGATTTGCGCAGAAACACAGGAGGTTGTAGAGAGACAGGAACGTTATTCAAACACTGCAAACAAACATTTGTCTCTTTTTCAAAAGTTTAAACTGTGCTCCATGACAAGACAGAGATGACAGTTCTGTCTCACAATTAAAAGAATGCAAACATATCTTCCTCTTCAAAGGAGTGCTTGTCAGGAGCAGTGACTGTCACAGAGATAGAGAAAAGCAAACAGATCAATAGGGCTGTTTTTCTTTTAAGTATGTGAAGCACCGCGGCACAAAGCTGTTGAAGGCGGCAGCTCACACCCCCTCCGTCAGGAGCAGACAAAGTGAGATAGAGTTTGTTTTTCAATCAAAAATCAATACGTGCCCTTCGAGCTTTTAAGTATCAGGAAGCTCCGTGCAGCATGTCGTTTCAGGAAGCAGCTGCACAAAAGATCACAACGTGAAGATAATCTTTCAGCATTTTTAGACGAGCGTCCGTATCGTCTAGGTGTGCAAACAGCCCCCCTGCTCAATCCCCCTACTCAGGATCAGAGAAAGTCAGCGCAAAAGAAAGAGAAAAGTAAGCCGGGTAGCTTCTCAGCCATCTGCCAATAGCGTCCCTTGTATGAAATCAACTGGGCAAACCAACTGAGGAAGCATGTACCAGAAATTAAAAGACCCATTGTCCGCAGAAACCCGCGCAGCAGCGAAAAATCCGCAATATATATTTAAATATGCTTACATATAAAATCCGCAATGGAGTGAAGCCGCGAAAGGCAAAGCGCGATATAGCGAGGGATTACTGTATAACATTGACACAAATATTTAGTCCCTTTACTCAGTACTTAGTTGAAGCACCTTTGGCAGCGATTATAGCCTGGAGTCTTCTTGGGGTTGATGTGACAAGCTTTACACACCTGGATTTGGGGATTCCCTGCCATTTGTCTCTGCAGACCCTCTCAAGCTCTGTCAAGTTCGATGAGACCATCAGTGGACAGCTATTTTCAGGTATTTCTTGAGATGTTCAGTTGGATTCAAGTCCATGCTCTGGCTGGGCCATCCATGGGCATTCACAGAATTGTCCCTTGGACAATCTTGTTGTGTCTTTGGTGTTTGCTTAGGTTCATTATCCTATTGGAAGGTAAACCTTCAGCCCAGTCTAAGGTTTTCATTGAGGATATCTCTGTACTTTGCTCCATTCAGCTTTCCCACAACCCTGACTAGTCTCAAAGTCCATGCCACTGAAAAAGATCCCCAGAGCGTGATGCTGCCATTGGTGAAAAGCGGTGTCTGGTTTCCTCCAGACATGACATTTAGAACTGATGCCAGACAGTTTAATCTTGGTTTCATCAGTCCATAGATTTTGTTTCTCATAGACTGTGAGTCCTTTGAGTGGCTTTTTGCAAACTCCAAGAAAGCTTTAATGTGTTTTTTTTCTGTGGTTCCCGTCTGGCATCTGTACTGTACAGTCCAGATTGGTGGAGTGTTACAGAAAATACAGCAGGATTTTTTTTGTAGCCTTCTTTGTCTCAACACAATCCTGTCTCAGCAAACAATTCCTTTGAACTAATGACATGGATTTTGCTCTGAAACATGTTGTCAGCTGTGGGACATTATGAAGACAGGTGTGTGCCTTTCCTAATTATGTCCAATCAATTGAATTGACCACAAGTGGATTCCAAACAAGGTGTAGAAATATCTCAGTGATAGAATTGGGTACTCCTGTGCCAGATTTCAATTATCATTGTAAAGGCTCTAAATACTAGTGTCAATGGCATATTAAAGTTTTTCATTTGTAATAAATCTGCAAAAAATTCTAAAATCCTATTTTTGGGTATTGAGTATTGTTTGATGAGAAAAAAATTAATTTAAATGATTTTAGCATAAGCCTGTAAAATAACAAGGGGGTTCACTGGAGGGGTGCGGTGAAGCCTGTGATCAGAGGTGAGAAGGAGTATTTAGTGTTTGTGGGGAGGCCACTTCAGCTAGTAGACAAATGGGGCTTTGAACTTAGTACAACTGGACTTTGAATCTTTGTTTCGTCTTCCTCTGTTCATCATACCATTTTGTGTGCTTTTGATATTTCCTTTATTCTGTTTCAGCTATATACCCATCTACTTCCCTCAGGGTTGACTGGGTGTAAGGCAGGAGCCAATCCTAGGCAGAGTGGCAGTCCACATTAGATCCAATGGAATGTACCGTTGAACTTTTCGGCTGAGCCCTCATGTTTCTCTGAAGGTTTTTTGTGCTTTCTGAGCCGAGTGATGTACAACATCACAGTGAGATAGAGTAAGACACATTTCAACTGATCTGGGGAGCCATCCAGATGAGCAAATGCTGCATTTTCTTTCCTTTATTGAACGTCACAAACCTTAACCATTATGAATCTTAGTGGGTCCTGTGGATTCAGTAACTCAACATCTTGTGAGCCTTCGCTTCTCCCCACTGCTGCAGAGACAGACACTCTCATGGAAAGAGGAGACATTTTCAGATGTGACAATAGGGAAAGGAAGGAAAGGTAACATGACAGCAGAAGGCAATGTGTACCAGCGGAAACAAGAAGATGGCAACTTTTATCAGTTTCATTTTCATCACAAGCAGTGACCTGTAGGTGAACTTGATTGAAAGGATTGCTCTCCTGTGCTTGTTAGGAATATTTTAATGGCATTCTAGAATTAATTCTGTTAAGAACTAAATCCTCTTTAGAAATAATCCAACCATCCATTTTTGAACCTGCTTAGTTGACTCTAGGATTGCAGGCAATTGAAGTCTAAACTGAAGTTGGAGCGTACCAACACTTGTTCATTCAATCATACGTTCAATTTATGAGCCAATCCTGACAGATTTCAAGGCAAGACCCTGGCTTGGTGGAACATCAGTGCTAGTCATTGCACCACTGTGCTGTCCATTCAAAACTAATACAAATGGCAAATTGTATGAGGAACAGATTATCTGCATTTTTATTTAAGGTATTAGCAGGGTTTAGTGTAGCAGCACTGAGGTCTGTACATCACATAATGGAGAATCCTTAAATATTTAACAGCTTTTGGCACAATGGACCCACAGCTGTAGTGCAAAACACAAGCAGAACACCACCATATCTGTCCTAGTGGATGGCTATCCACTTGCTTCTGTAATACTCCTGAAGAAATATCAGTTCAGTTTAATTCACTTTATTTTTGTACAGTGGATTCAGACAGCATTTAGGCCTTTTCACTTTTTGCATGCTTTGCTGTGTTGTAGATTTAATTTTCAATGGATAAATGTACCATTTTTGCCCATCATTCTACACTCAATAACTAATAATGACAAAGTGAAACTTTGTTTTTCAGAAAGGTTTGCAAATTTATGAAAAATTATAAATGGAAATCTTTGATTCATGTAACTGCTCAGACTCTTAATTTAATGCTTTGTGGAAGCCCCTTTGGCAGCAATTAGAGATTTCAGATTTCTTGAGTAAGTCTGTACAAGCTTTACACATCTGGATTTGGGCAGTTTATCCCATTCTTCCTGGAAGATTCTCTCACGCTCCGTTAGACTGGATGGGAAATGTCTGTAAACTGCCATCTTCAAGTCTCTCCACAGATGCTATGTGGGGTTTGGCTGAGCCACTCAAGGGCAGCTAGAGACTTGTCCTAAAGCCCCTCCAGCATTGCCTTGGATGTATGCTTCATGTCATTGTCATGCTAAAGGTGAACCGTAGCCCCAACCAGAGGTGGTATGAACTCTGGAGCAGGTTTTCTCCAGGTACCTCTTTGCATTTGGCTGCATTCCTCCTACCTTCAATTCTGACCTGTCTACCCGTTCCTGTTGATGAAAAGAACCCCCACATCATGATGCTGCCACCAGTATGCTTCATAGTTGGGATGGGATTAAGCAGATATTAAGTAGTGCCTGTCCTGCCCAAAGAGTTCCATTTTTGTCTCATCAGACCAGAGAATCTTTTTCCTCCTAGTCCCTGAGTCTTTTGAATGCTGTTTGACAAACTCCAAGTGGGAGTATGATTGACAGAATGCTGCCGAGATGATCATCCATCTAAAAGATTCTTTTATCTCAACAGAAGACTTATAAAGCTCTGTTAGAGTGACCTCTGAGTTCTTGGTCACCTCCCTGATCAAGGCCCTTCTTGGCAGGTTACTCATTTTGGGCAGATAGCCGTCTCTATGAAGAGTCTTGGTGGTTTGAAACTTCTTTAATTTCACAATTATTGAGGCCAATGTGCTTCTGGGAACAATTAAAGCTTTAAAAATAGTTTCATACCATTATACAATCTATGCCTGACCACATTTTGACCATAGAGGTCTACAGAGAGTTCCTTGGAATTCATGGCTTGTTTTTTGTCCCGACGTGCAGTGTGAATTGTGGACCTTATACTGTATACACAGGTGTGCACCTGTCTAAATGATGTCCAATCAATTCAGTTTACCACAAATGGACTCCATCCACGTTCTAGACACATCGCAAGGAGAATTAAAGCAAATAGGACGCACCTGACCACAACTTGGAGTGTCATAGCAAAGGGTCTGAATACTTAAATGAATGAGAGATTTTAGGTTTTCATTTTTAATAAATTTACGGTTTCAGAAAGGTTTTTTCTGAAGATATATTTTCACTTTGTCCTTAAGGGTTATTGAGTGTAGATTGATGGGCAAAAATATCAAATTTATCAATCTGATGCTTTCTGGATCCGCAGTATAGTGTTCTTCACCGAGTTCACAGGGGGATAGATACAAATACAAACTTTACAAATTAGTAATTACACTGAACTATGACCAGTTGACAACTTCTTGACCTACCATTTCTGTATTTTGGCTACCATTCATCCTGACAGTCATGCTGACTTTGTGATCTGGGGCCTGTTATCTACTGCCCTTTCAATTTTCAGCAATTGGGGGCCAATGTGACTTACTGAAGAGGGTTAGCTGTAATAAGCAGCAACACAATGACTCCTTAAGTGCCGTCTTTCCATCAGCACTATTGCTAAGCAGCAATTTTGGGTGGTGTCCTCCTTGAACCATATTGAATCCCAAAGAGGTTTAAGGGGTTTAGTCCCCAGAAAACCAAGAATAGACATACTGTCTCATGTCTAGATCTGAACCTATTACAGATTGCCTCCTGAAGGCCTTTACCACTTATCTTGCCCCAAAAACTGCCTATCTTCCCCTAGGCAATCGCAGGCTAAGCACTGGCATCCCAGCTCAGTGTTAATGTATGCATGTATTAGTCTGGAAAGAAATGCTGAGAAAAGCCTGCATTTTTTATGGCTGACTGCACATTCATAGGTTTTGGCACACATGTGTCATGGCTATGTGTGGCTGATGGCACTTTTCTGCGTATGTTGATATTTTGCTTTGTTTGCCAGCTGGCTTACCTACGTGACTATAATGTCATGCCACTTGTGCACCACCCACTTCTTTTCTCACTTGGGTTTTTGCTCTTACATGGGTCCAGAAGACTGCTGCCAAGATGAGAAAATGAGATCCTGTACTTTTGCTGTTCAGAGGTGTGAGACAGATGGCTGGAGGATGTTCATGGATCAGAAGAAAAGCAGGAAGAAATGAGCAAGGCAAAAGTTATAGCTGTAGAAAAAATGGGTGTATCCAAAGTTTAAAAGAAAACAAACAAAAAACACAAATAGTGTAAGAGGTACAGTAGTAATTATATTAAACATGATACTGTACATCATACCTGCCAAATAATACAAAGAGTACACAACACATGTTTCATCCTAATTGGGGCTCATCAGGTGTACACACTTTTGCTTCCCCTTGTGGAGATTGAACCACAGGCATCAGCACCCAAGACTAAGCCTTAGATGTTGCGCCACAGCCGCTGGTTCACTTACTTGACAGAGAGTATATTAGATAATTACATGCATAGGTCTGATCACAGTCTGATATTTGGGTGGTTATCTACCAGCTAATGCATGATGATTGGTGGGCCAGTCGATATCCACCACGCCCTCTCAGTTGTAAGAAATAGATCATAGACATGATATATAGTACCTGCCAAATAATACAAAGAGTACATGACATGTGTTTCACTCTATTTGGGACTCATCAGGTGTATGCACTTTTGCTTCCCCTTGCAGGAATCGAACCTTTGATGTCAGCACCCAAAGCAAAGCCTCAGATGTTGCACCACAGCAGCTGGTTCGCATAAGGATAAACAGGTATCAGGTGACAGTGGTGTAACTGACAGATACAACGGGCAGTGCCAAGTTCACCCAGGGAGTAGACTGACACGTATAACATGTAAATTATCACCAGTATGCATTACAGTGAGAGGCATGCTGGCCCACATTACTGCTTCCCAGCTCCAGGGATGTGGGTTCAATTCCACTCTCACAACTCTTTTTAAGTCATTCCGAACAATGCAGAAAGGGGGTTGAATGATCATTCAGTTAATTATTGATCAGTTTTGCCTTTGGTAAGGCTAGTAATCAATTAAAACAATTAACAAGACACCCACATCATGAACACCAAATGAATGCAGATTGAGTGAGGGAACTCTGTTTTGCTTTCCAGCTGGGATGCCAGAAATATGAAAAAATCTGTACAACTTATAAGCAAGGTTCATATATTGGTGAAAGTCTACATTAAACAACTTCACTTTCTCAATTGTACATCAGCGTCCAGTGGTAATAGACTATTTTCACAAATAACCCAGACAGCTTTACTACAATTAACAAAGGAATACAATTGTTTTATAACATAAGGAAAACAGGAGATGGATATTTGCAAGCATATTAATATACAATATATAGATATGTATGTGGATATATAGACAAAGGACAATAAATAACACAAAACATAAAATTATGTTAGCTTATTTGGATGTTTTCTCTCCTACAGAAAAAGACACATAACTTAGGAATTCTATCTCTTGGCTTAAATAGATATTTTTCTCTCCTATAGAAAATGTTTCATAACTTATGAATTCTGATCATTCAATTCATGTTGTTAAGATGGATACATTCTTTAGCAAGTTATAAGGTATCGATTGCCTGCACTGTGGCATTGATTTACTCACAGATGGTCTGCACATGATTACCTCCTTCCACAGAGTTTCAGTGTGTGCCTGTGTGCAAGATCCTGCTCAGCTCTTTCTTACTAGATTTAGGAAGAAACTTACAACAGCTAGAACTTTCCATTCACAAGGTTATCATCTTTCTGTTAAAATGACACCAATATCATAACACATTACATGGCTTTAACTTATCAAGTTACAATTAATAGTTCCCGGAATCAAAGCACTTATGTGTACTTATGGTCTGATGTAACTAACACACTTTGTTCCTTTCCTGGTCAACTTTCTCCAGATATGTAGAAGAATCTCCATTACATTTTCTTACTTTGTTCACAAGTGCATTTCCTTCATTGCCATGTTTGGACCTACTTGTTGTGAGTGGTATTGCACTTTCTATTTCTGGTTCAAACACACCATGCCAGTATTCTTGTTTCTAGCAAATTCATATCTGCTGGCTTGGCTGGTGATCAGTGGACTCCCATCATTAGCAAGGCAAACAAATAGCTCTACATAGGTGTATCTCTCTCTCTGCTCATGCACCTGCTATTCCTCAACAAGGTTTGGACTAATGGCATCCTTGTCCACCTCCAATACAGACAAGTCTTCCACTGTTCCAGTCCAGCACAGCTGCCCTTTGGAGTAAAAGATATTGCTTCAACCTCTGTTACAGCCACACCCAACAGGCTATGGGGTCCAGCTATGAACAGCCAAAGTTACGTCTAATGTGAGAGTGGTAAGTTTGGTTTTGCAAAGGTTTTAAAGGAAGAAATAGAGGTCTTGCCATTGGTTTCTTGCGTGCCTATAACCCCATCTTTTTTGGTTGACAACTGAAGCAAAGTTTTATCATTCAATATTGCCCATCCTTGAGTTATGGTCCTTTGTCTCTGAACAAGTATTTAGATGGAGCCTCACAGATCCATCTCTGGGATGTTACTGAGTGATTAATTACTTTATTAGAGAAGACAAAGAGGCTGTATTCCTAAGAGAGGTCTAGTCAAGAGGAAGCTTATGAATGTCTGGCAGTGGCTTGCTAAGCCAAGCTCATGTGTTCCAGGCGGATCAGTATGGATAATGACTGTCTGTCCAACAACAAAATTCACATGTTAGATTACCTGGCAAATGAACCATTCTTATTTTAATTGTGTCATTTGAGTTCTATAATAGGCAGGCATCCCATCCTGGTTGGTTCCTACTTTTCACCAGAAGCTTTAGCTTCCTGTGAAACTAATAAAAAAAATGGTTGAGAGAATGGATGGATGCATGGTAATACAGTGAGTGCCATTTCACAGCACATGAATCATTACTCCAGTTATTTGTCAAGTTTGCATATTCTCATAATGTTCATGTTTGTTTTCTTCAAACAATCAAAGACAGGGTGCTAAGGTGGTTGGGAAGGCTGAACTGATTGGACATGTGTGAATGTGACAGCACCCCATCTACATTTGCACACATTTCAGAATTATTTAACAGAACATCTGAATAACTCATAAATGATTACGGTGCCATCTGTCAGGTGCTGTGAAGCTGATCACCACCATCCGTGACTGAAGGCTACTCGGGTATGTCCCACTTAATGCCTTCTGTTTGTCCAACCCCAAACTTACCAAAGACCGTGGTACTACTGGCACATGGTATAGGTCTTTCTACCATGAGTGTGTCAGTGAATTCTTATGTTTGTGCCACATTTTTAATGCCTGGCAGCAAATGCTTAGTCATTCAGACCTATGCCAGCCTAATTGCCTATATGTGAGTGCTTGTGAGTCTATTGGGGGTGTGGGGGGTGTTGCAGCCTTGCACACAATCACATTTTTGCTCACCTGACCTTTCATTGTAAATTTTCTATTCTGAAAACATCTCTCTGGCTGTGTTCCTCACTCCACCCACTGATTTCAGAAGGCTTTATTAACCATCTTGAAATGCCAAGCTAATATTTAATCTTCCTGGGCGATTTCAAATGCAAGCAGACAATCTGGCTTTTGTTTTATTTTGATTATTATTATTTTTTTGTCTGTGCTCCATAGCTGATTAATGAATAAATGATGTGTGTCCCACAAAGCGTCATCCGCTGAGCGGAGGCGTCTGCTCCATAGCAGCAATAGTCGGCGAGTACTGCAGACTCTTAATGTAGTCTACAGCTCCTTCATCCCATTTTGAACATGGTAAAGCAAAATGGAGGGAAAGTAATTGTTTTATCAATATAATGAAATTTACATCCTACCTTATCCAAACCCAAACTGAGTGATTTTCCTTGTAAAGTTTAATATGAATAACAAAATAATGACAAACATGCACAACCATAGTGTGGGTGGTGGAGGCTTAAAAAACAATGCTGTTCACCTTTTACATGAAGGAGGACCAGCTAAAGAAAGGAGAGCAGCAGTGCAGAGGCTGGCTCAGGTTTTATGGTTCCAAATTGTCCTGTTAAGGCTTTACAGCTTAGGAAAAGGGAGCTACGAAAAATATTGTCTGTACATGAGTGAGTCTGTCTAAGAAAGATGCCATGTAACAATAAATTGAACTAAACCAAACTAAACACGGCAAATCCTGACGCTATTGTGCCTATGTGGAATCTGAATGTTCTCCTCATGTCGTAGACAACTTTTCAGAGTGCTCTGATTTTCTTCATTTTCCCAAAGACCTATGTGTTAGATGACTGGTATGAATGAGTATGCCCATGTGATTAACTGGGCACTGGGAAAGACTGGCACCCCACTGATGCATCTTTCAGTCTTATCAAGGTTGTGTGAACATGTGGCTATGTGAACAACATTAACTGAACACCAATCTTTCTTTTAAAACATTTCATACATTCAAATATTGGTGTGTGTGGCATGGCGGTGTAGTGATTATCACTGCTGCCTTACAGATCCACTGTCCTGAGTTTGAATCTCACACTCAGACTGTTTCTATGGAGTTTGCATGGATTTCTCTCTGGGTATTTTGGCTTCATCGCATTACTCTTCAGTACATGCATGTTAGTTTAATTGGTGATTTAAAGTTGGCTCCAAGTGGATGTGTGCATGAGTGGGCCCTGTGATGGACACTAAGTGCCGTTCAAATATTCTGATTGAGATTAAGCAGGTTTGAGAATGGTGTGTAATTTCATATATTTGTACAACTGGAGTAACAGCTAAGAGATCTGCATAAGGCCACACTGAGAGTCCATACTGAGCATTGAATGTGTGATTTCTGGCTACCGTTCCACCACCTCAGGCCCTGAAAACATTAACAGCAGCACTCTGATTTAAGGAAGGAGAGCAAGCTCAAACTGTGACATGGTACAATTTGGCATGTATTTGCAAGGTGTCAAAATCACGGTGACTAACAATTTCAAATGACCTTTTATACAACAACTGGAAACAAACAAGCGTCACTGTCAAGTCACAGCCAATTGCTATTTTGGAAGTTTATCAGTAAGGAGCCGATAGCAGTGTGCCAAGCAATGCATGGTCTCCATTTTATGGCTTTATTCTTTCTCGGCCTATTTCTAATTTCAATCCAAATTAAATTCAAGTTCTTTTTCTGTTTTATTTACTGCATATAACATGCACAAATAAAAGTACTGAATTTGTGGTCAAGGGTCTCATGTAAGTAGCCCAGTAATTAATGCTACTGCCTCACAGCTTCTGGGGACCAAGGTTCAAATCCTGCACGTTTGCAGTCTTTGTGAATTCTGCATGCCCAGTCCAACCCCCTCACCCCCAAGTCTTTATCTGAAAGGGTTTCTGTTTCCCGTTACTTTGGTTTTCATCCCAAAAAATATTCATGTCAAAGAATAGCTGTCCATTAATATAACATATAACCCACAAAAGAACTTTCCAAACAGTTTTCTATTCATTTGAAAACAATGTTGATTAAATGAGTGCCATAAAAATATACAGGGATGAATAAACTCAATGCTAATGAACGTAATAAATTCTCTGGGCAAGAAAACATCTACGCGTGGAAGTGTGTGTGTCTCTCTGTCGAGCCTGGATGTGAGAGGTGGAGTCGGGGGTAAGAGCTCCACCTCAGAGGAAACAGAAAATTTGCTTAGCCGCTAATACACAAGCGAGGCCATGATGTCAGCAAAACGAAACATTCAAAGAAAGAGTCACTTACTTAGCCGCTAATACAGAAGAGAGGCAGGCACATCGGCAAAATGGTATCCCCATCCCTTTTACTTTTCCTCCTGCCGTTAATACACAAGCAAGGTGAGAACGTCAGCAAAACAAAACCTCAGAAAAAAGACAAAGTTGCTTAGCCGCTAATGCACAAGTGATGCAAGTGCGTCAGCAAAATGAAACCTCCTAGGAGAGAGATGCCCAGAGTAGTTTCTTTCAGTTACCTGTCATCCTACATTTCATTTTTTTTTCTGACGATTTCAATAGTTTCTAGGACACTGGGCTTTTTACAGCATGGGCTTACACAGCTATTTGTATATATAAAACAAGACACCAGACAGGTAAGCTTCTCTTCTGTTTGTAAGGTCCAATTCCTCATCACTGCTTTATATGCATTGTACTCCTTAATGAGGATTCATTGGCTGTCAGCTCTCATGCACACAGAGCCCCTCCTACAACTCAAAACATGTTTGATTTTATCAGAGCGAGTTGCAGACTAGTTGAAGTGAGTTACTGGGTATGTTACTTTAGGCGACTGCCCTGGCTTGCTAAAATTAGGTCAATGAAGGCTAAGACTGAAAATCACTGGAATAGTCATCTAATGTGACAAGGCCTTAAAGTATAAGCACTAAACAATCAATACATGTTGAATCACGTACAAATACTAAAACAAATTAAATATGTGTCACACATGCACACCAGAAGGCTCCCCAATCAGCTCAGCCGAGGTAAGCAGTTCCACTCCTGGGCGAGAGAGGACGCTGTCGCTAACGGTCTCCTCTCCTTTTTTCATAGCCCAGATGACACGCCCAGTGACCAAACCCGACTGTAAGTTCAGAATAAGGTCTGAACAGGCGTTTAAAAAATGGAACCCTGGAAAGTTGGCATCACCTTGGAGGAGAGAGAAGCACAGACAAGCAATTATATAAGCTATTTAGTTGACGATTGTTTCAGTTCTTTAAAGCATGTGTTCATTTTTTAGGACTGTTTCTGTCATCATTTTTTCTTTTTTCAATTAAAAATTAAAGCAGGTTACTGGGGTGGTACCTCAAATGTTCACATTGTCTGGCCTGCTTCATGGCCGCCAGTCACACTTTATGCACAAATTAATCTCTCCTGTGTGCATGAGTGGGCCCTTCAATAGACTGGCAACCCAGTCTAGGTTTTTTTGTTGCTGCTAGAATTCAGAAGAGTATGAGGTTTCAGAGACCCTGAAATTGGATTAGTCGATGGTTCTCTTTCACTATCGAAATAAGTATAGGCAGCAATTTTAAATAAAAATGTGAATTTAGCATGGGGTCGGGTGGGGTATATGCAGCAATAAATTAATAGATAGGTTGTGTACACTTCAAACACACAGTGTTCACAATCGTTCTACCATCCTGTCAAGCATTTTCTCAACCATCATTTACCCACAAGGAGCCAGGGAATGCCCTGGCATAAGCATCCTGAATGGAGCACATTTACTATTAGTTTTAACGGCATGACATTGGGATTTGAAGGGAAAAATGAAATAACGTGAGGAAGCTCATGTGGACACAGGGAGAAAGGTCAAACTGGAGCTGCAAGGTGGAAGTGCTAACTGCTGTGCCACTTCATAGCATTCTGTAAAAAAAAGACTATATAATAAGGAGAACAAGTAGGTAATCTCATCAGTTTTGAAATGACTGCTTCACCATTTTCCACTTACCCTGAAGCAACTATGTACCGTACAATTTTCACCCATGCCAGTCTTTGCATACATAACTCTCAGAATTTATTTGACATCTCCCTCATTGGAGAAGCAGCAGAACTCATTTGATGTCCCTAAAGCCCAGAATTAAACACTTTCTCACAAACTTGTGAGCACAGTCCAGGCAGTGACAAAGCAGCTAATGTCAATCTGCTTAGAATAAATGGGCAAAACATAGCTGGCAGCACTGGCAGTCTCATGCCTACTCTGTAGTTTTCTTAGTTCTGATTTGTTGGCACTTGCACCTCTTTCTTTTAGCTCTTTGATTTTGACAGTCGCCATAAAACTGCTGTCATCCACAGCATAAGCCGCCTGTCATACAGCCGCTGAAATCTGCCATTGGCACAGATTTGGTTAGAAACAGCTTGTCAGGAAAGTGTCAGTAAGAAATCCAGTCATTACAAAAATGCAACATCCCGCGGCTGATAGTCTCAAGAAAATGGCTCAATCTCTGCAAACACTATGTGCGTGAGCTGCAGCTTTCTTTTCAAAAATGAGCCAGTGATTCCAGAGAGGAAGCACCCTGCACTCGAACGCACTGATTGCTATGCTTTTTCTGAAACCATTCATTACCACTCAGACGGCCACTGGGACTGTCTGACATGAAGATCACAGAAAAAAGCCAAACTAAATGAAACAAAAATAACACCCAAGCAATTTTTGAATCCAGAGGTGAGCACTTGGAGCAGGAGATTTGTTTTAGCTGGAGAGCTTAGTGTTAGTTCAATTGTACCCATCCCTTCGTGTCAGAGAACCATTTAAAGGGGCTTTAATTCATGCTAGAGTAGCTACATTTTTCGTTTAGCTTATGTCTCACATGCCTTAGCCAAACTGGTCAGCACACAGTGGCTGTGTGAGGAAACAGAAATATAAACCTTGGCCAGTCTGTCCAGTAGAAGCATGTAAGGACTCTATAAATCTATAAGGATGTAACTTGATCAGAATCATTAGACTGCCCTGTGAAATTCAGACAAGAGACCATGAATTGCTTTCCATTTCTATACCCACTTCACTTTGCAGGTAAGATACCGTGGGGAAGAGGGACAGACTCCTTTATATACAACATTCAAATTAACAGAAAGCAAAAAGTCAAATTAAGTGGACACAGACTGAGGTACTGATTGCTTTATTTAAATAAATCTACTGTGAAAATAACTTCAATGAATCATCGTTCCACTGCTCTCGCTGGCCTATACTGAAGTTGCAGAGCTTGCAGCAGGTCAAGTGGGCCCTCTGGCAGTGGCTCCGCCTCCATGGGTGGCTCTGGTGCAGTGGTGGGTGGTGTCAATGTGTCATTCAAGTGGAAGTCGGTGCCATCACACTATATGGCCACATACAGTACTGACCTTTTGCACAGCATGGGGACATCTTCCTCCACAAGGCTCCACTTTTGGTCAGATGGCAGCAGTTGTTCTTTACTATTATTTTGGGTCCAGTCATACTCTAATATAACAGCATATGGGGGAGCCGGGAGAACCACCACTTTTATTGCTTGGGTATGGAACTACAATGAAATTGTACACTGGGCGGTTCTCTGGCAGCGTGTTTCATCATGGACATACAGTAGGTAAGGCAGATCCTTTGACCATCAAAATGTTGCAACAAAATGGAAGATGAATGAGTGTTCAGAAGAAGAACAGCTTGTATGTAAACCTTCCTGAAGGGCAGGATGGACATTTTTGTATCTGTTGATGTTTGGTTTGTAGCAGAACTGACAGTTGATATCGAGTCCAGGGAGCAGCAAGTGGTTGAGCTTTCTGCCAATTTCTTAAAGAGCAGGAGAGATGAGATGGTTGCTGTAAGGACTCGAGGCTTTATCTTTGTGGATACCGAAAGAGGTGGTAGCGAGAGAAGGGGAATTGTAGATATTGTGGCAATGGGGCTGTAGAGCCAGAGTGAGATATGGGATACTCTTGATGTCTTCACCAGGGAGAGCTATTGCGGCAGTGGAGCCCAAGGCTCTTGGAGTTGCTGGGGTTCTCGTTCTGGATTCCTGAGAGAAGATGGCTTTACATTATGAATGAGGGATTGAATTTAATTGATTTTAGATATTTATTGAGTATATATAGACACTATTTTCATTGAGATTAATTTTTGAAAAACATTGTTGTTTTTTGCCCAAATAAGTTAGTCTTCAATGCACTGTATAACAAGCTGCACAGTTTCGCACATAAAATATTTGTGTCTGTCCCCTCACATGCTATGCTCCTCAGTCTATGCACTACTAGATGCCCCACCAAGAGACAAAGCCATGGAATGCTGGCGCGGGGCATCACACAGATAAGGTGCATTTATACCACAATCAATTGAAGCCAAAGAGAGGTGATTGCCATTAATCTAATCCTGTCACTTCTAAAACCAATTGGTTGCACCAGTCATGATGTGTGTGTGTCATATTAATACCTTTGTGTCAAATTATTTTGTGTTTATTATTTGTAATTATGTCCTGCGGTGGATTGGCACCCTGCCCAGGATTGGTTCCTGCCTTGTGCCCTGTGTTGGCTGGGATTGGCTCCAGCAGACCCCCGTGACCCTGTGTTCGGATTCAGTGTGTTGGAAAATGGATAGATGGATATTTGTAATTAATTTAGACCACTTTGTAGAGATTGGTTTAAATTTTAACATTAGAGTGTCTTTCTTTTTCTGTTTATCAATATGAAGAAAGCCAAATTAAATCCAATGTGCCTCATTCTTCTTATATAATACGCTACAGTGTCTGTCCATTTGTCTGTCCAGGATTTTAAATCACCTGTGGCTCACAAACCATTTGACCTATTGACCTGAAATTTGGTACACATATACTACATGACATCTCTTATCCATTTTTGGGGTGCTGATTTTTATTACTCTTTTTATTTTTATCTTATTTTATTGTAGAATCAACTTTTGGCGATGGGCAGCAGGGTGGCCATGCAGCACATGTGTACGGGCATCGTTCTCATTCCTACCATCTTCGCCGACACTTCCTCTACCTCTTCATATCTTAATTTATTCTTGAGGCAGATTGAAGACTTAAGTGCCAGTTTAAGTGAAAAATTAAGAAAAACGTACTAAGTAATTGAAACAGAAAAACTGACTTAATCAGTGCCAACGGAAGAAGAGAAGAAGCGGGCCGCTAGGGTGGATGAAACAAGATCTGCTCAGGAAGCAGCAAGCGCATCAACCTCTGAGCAAATGAATGCTAAACATACAGAGAAAGAGTATCAAAACTATAAGTCAAGTGTATTCACTGCATGTTATCGTGCAGTCCGCTGTTACTGGTTTTCTATAATAAAAGAAGTGAAAACTTCCAAGGGAGTGAATACATTTTATAGGCATTGTATGAATCTCCAGGATCCATGAGCGTTGTTGTTGTAATTTGCTAATAGGGTTAAATAAAGGTTAAACTAGATGAGGAGTACTGTGTCTATGAAGTGCGTATGATGCTGTGGAAGATGTAACAGTTGAAATATTCATTTACAGGAAGTGGGAGTCAGACAAAGTGTTTTCCATTTCTAACAATGGCTTCCTGCTTCTTATTATACTGGATAGGTGACCTGAACTAGGCCTGGTCCTTTAAATGAGTTCTGGTATTCAGGAATGTAATGACATCTTGAGTCACTAGGAATAATTCTAGCACGGATCACCCTAGGAACTTTAGAGGTGAGTAGACCCTGGAAGTGGTCACTGGCCAAAACTTAAAAACTTCTTCAGGACAGATTTTCATGGTGTTGAGAGTCAGAAGTGGTGTTAACTGGCAGAGGAGGAGAGTTCATGGTAATGAGGAGGAAAAGGAGCCTAAAGCCCTAAACCTGTGAAAGGTTAGAATAGTGACACACATCTACATTCAGTCAGGGCATTTTAAGTCAACATTATTGATTTAGAATGTGGGAGGGAAGTGGGGCTTGTACAGAAAAACAATTGTGGCCATGGATAGGATACACCCTGTTTTGGGCTGGTACTCAGCACTGCACACCATTGTGCCACCATGTAAGCAATAACTGAAATTAAGTAAATGTGAAAGTTAAATGACCAGAAAATAGTCATGCTTATAGAAGGGCTTGCCACGGTGCAGATAATGAATGGCCTGAAATTAAGCAGGAGCCAGCTGACCATAAGAATTGATAGACAGCACATTAGTGTCCATGTCAGTATGGTAGATACCAGAAAGGCAGTAATAAAATAATTCAAAGGAAGCAGATCTGAAATGTAATAAAAAAATTGTGTCTGGCTTTAGACAGAAACTGAACAGGATTATTAGAGTCTGAATAAAGTCATGGAAGCGTTCAAATACTTGATCCTGTCAAAACATCTACCTACAGTCCAAATCTGCCTAACTTGTACATTGTGTGAGGAAAGTGAAACACTGACTGGCCTGGCCTCTCTTTAGCCACTGGGTGAACAATCATCATCCATTTAAAAATGTGTGGTTTTACATGAAAGAAAAATAATTTTATGGTAAGACTGCACAGCAAAATACAGTGTAGTATTCTGAATAAATTTAAATCTAAGTGATAGAGAAGAGTGTGATTATCCAGAACTGCTGCCTTTGAAGTCCAGTATAACTCAGTTTTACATAGGAATTTAAATCCAACAGATGTAAGATGGTAACACTAACCACTGTACTACTATGAGAAATTAACCCTTGTAACTCCAATACATTCTGCAGAGGAGATATAAATTATTAGTTTATTTAACACATTTGACAAAAACACTGTGACATCATTCTGAGATTTTGAACTGTGCAGAATGCAGTGGAAGCACATCAAAGAAATTTGAGGTTCAAGGCAGTGTCATTAAGATAATGTACGCAGTACTTTATGATGTTGAGGGTGTAACCCATATTGACTGCATGGCTAAAAAGGCCCACATAACTGATCAATTCTACGCTGACTGCTCTGGCATTTGTTGCAGTACTAGTTATAACAAGGGGGGCTCCGTCCCCTGCTCGCTTCGCTCGCCTACCCCCGGCGTTGGGTATCCCGAAATACATTAGTCAAGCTCGTTGGTCTTGGAGCCGTGCCCGCTTTGCTTGCGGCATTTCAGACGCGTGTTGTAGGCGCCTGCGTTCATTGATCTTATCCAGGTGGGCTCGTGTCTGTATCGTTGAGCTGTATTGTGTTTGAATTCGGTATAAAGCGTTCAGCGGTTTGTACAATCCCAAGCAGCACATTATTCCTAACTTCACTCCGCAGTAGTGCCACTCACAATATGGCGGTGACGCCTGCGCCTTCCATAGTAGTGCCACCCACAATATGGCTGTGATGCCTGCGCCTTCCATACTATCATTGTGGACCTGTGGGGCAGCTATAGCCTCTTCCGTTTGAATCTGGGTTGCAGCGCAGAATCCTCTTTTTTGTGTGGCTGTGTCGGTAGCTATGGGCGCGTTGTTGCTTCATTTCTCATTCACGTCAGTTGAGCTCTTTCGTTTTTGGACCATGACTCCTTCGTTCGCGGTGGATACGACTTCGCTTGCGGTTTATGAGACACGCACTGTACGCGCATGCGCAGTATGTCTCATGGTCCCATATGCCATGTACCTGCGTCCATGCCATCCAGTTTACCATTCTCGGTTAGTAATATGGATAATAGTACTATTAGTACTAATATTGTGAAATGTTCTGAATAAAGTGAAATTCTTTCTTGCTTGTCATGGAAAAACAGTGAGGAAAGCTGTCAACCCCCTCTTCTACATCAAGACAATGCATCAGTTGGGTTTCAAAGGCAGCTCATTAAAAATGTGGATACTAGAAATGCTATACCCACCTTATTCTTCAGATGTGCCCTCCTGTGACTATCAACTTGAATGGCTACTGCCATCTAGTCACTTAAAGATGGCTGGCTGCACAAGCAAGACAAAACATTTTATTTGAATGATACAGAAAAAATACTTTATTAAGCATAATGATGTTCATAGGGATTACATTGAAAAATAAAGTTTGTTTGGTTTTTAGTGGTGTTTTTACTAATAGATCAACTCAAAATATTTTGATCACACACTGTAGAGTTCCATCAGGTCAGGCTGTACATAACTTTCATCAGGGGACCTTTGCTGAAGACAATCTGCCAATCTGTACAGTGTGACACCTGGTGGATCTACGCTACTGCTGGGCAGAGTAATTGTCACAAGAGTAATAGTAACACAGGGGTAAAGGTTAACTCACAGCTAAAGAGTTGTGGGCTCAAATTCTGACCCCACTGCTGCAGGTGTTCAGCCACATGAGGTGGCCATATTTAACGGTTTAACAGGCCCCAGGTGGTACGGCTCAGAGTCTAGTCTTTTTGTCTGTGGATCCCCTTTTTTGTTTACCAAAAACAATATTAAACTAACAGAGAAAAGGGAAACCCATGAAAATACTCCCTCCTAGTGCTCATGCCATTACCCTCTGTCCCAGCATGGGAAAGTAGTACATTTTAATGGAAAAAAAAAACAAAAACAGAAGTCCAGCAGTCTGCCATTAAAAGGAGGAGACTGAAGATCAGTGAAAAAATAAAACAGCATAAATCATGGGGCAACTGCTACCTAGTTGATCAAATTAACTGCTGTGGATAGTAGGGGATGCCCTAGCTCCCCAAACACCCAACACAAATAGGCTCAATACACAAGGTAAAAGCCAAAGCATCTTTATTATGGGAAATTCTTCCCAAAAGCGTTTCCCACCACAGCTACAAGTATGCATAAGTAAAATTAGGCAATACTTTGTCTTCTCTCAGTAGCTGCCTCCTCAACTCCTCCTCACAAGCTTTGTTAACCTCCTTCCGACTCTGGCTTCCTCATGTGAGGCAGGCAGCTCCCTTTATTTAAGCTGCCCTGGAAGTGCTTCCACTCTTCCACCAACGTGGTCTGCAAGCACTTCTGGGTGAGGCGGAAATCCCATGACATAGGGGCTCTTCAATCCTGTGGTTCCCCCTGGCAGCCCCACGGGATCCAATAGGGTCCTGAAGGTGTCCCAGCCAGGAAAGGATGTAGGCCATCCTGCACACTGCATTGATCATCACTGAAACATAGAGTTGGATGAGATGTTGATCTGTGATGTAGAGAGTTCCAGGAGTGCTAAGTTAAAGAAGATTGCCTTCTGGTGAAAGAATTTAGGAACTCTTCGGCCTGTGACCAGTGTTGTATAAGCATAGTGTTTACAAACATGGAAAAAATTATTTGATGACTCCTAAAAGAGTCATAAAAACAGGCTGGGAACTTTATTAACCACCCTAGAATGTACATACCCAGTCTAGATTACTCCAACTATTAAAAGTAGGCTTTTGTCCTGGCTAGACTCCAAAATGGATAAACTAGTATTTGAAGTCCAAAATATCAAAGTATGCCTCATAAGAGGGAGAAGCATAACAAAAAATCCCCAACTTGTCAACAAAACGCAAAGATGAATCCCTGCAAATGAAAAATTTATTAGGAAAAAAAACAAAACAGAATGCTCAAAAGAGCAAAAAGCATGTGCCTTAAATGACAGTCAGAGGCAAACAAGTCCCAATACACAAATCCAAAGGCAATCTAAGGAAACAAAGAAAATCCAGAAACCAACAAGAACAAACAAACAAACCAATATTTACAGAAAACAATCCAATAAAAAGGCAATGAACTGCTGCTGAATCCTTTCTATGGGAGACTGAAATAACCAGAGGGAGAATCCAGCAGCAGGGATGTCAGGGTGGCCCCGCCTCCTGGGGCTCCACCCACAAGGGTCAAGGAATAGCAGCACATCAAGGAGTCAGAACACAGAGAACAAATAATAAGTGAATCTAACAGAAATAACAAAAAGCATGAAAAATAAGTCAAAATTAACAAAAGCAACAATAAAACAGTTAATATAAGCATGGGAAAAACCCTGGCTGTAACATAACAGGAAGCAATAGTATTGCAGCAATTGTAGCTACAGCAATTACTCTCTGCTGGAGTGGGGAAAGGAAGAGAGTGGAGGACTCCAAAAGAAGAAGAGCCTGAGGTGACAGGAGAATGTTCACAGAGAGAACTGAAGAGAGATTTGGCTATATAGGACCTGAAAGAAGCAACTTGGGAACACTGACAGAACATGTGGAAGGAAGTGCCAGGGGTGTTTAAGGAACAGAGATGCCAAAGTAAGAGCCAAACCATTAAGTGGCGCTTGCTGGGAGTTAGATATACTGTAATCTATATATAACTTCGAACTGGGCGTCCGAGTGGTTGGTATTTTCAGATGAGTGGTGAACATGTCTGAATACTGGAAATACATACTGGAAAAGAGCAGAAAACAATACAATCTTTTTCAGTGGCTTTGCATAGAAAAGAACAGTGACAGGCTATCATTTGGATTAACAGATTAAACTACAAAAATATAAAATGACAGAAGGGCAGAGGTGAAAATTCTGCATATTCTAAGTGCAGACCTCAGCCAAAGACAAAAGAATAAGGAGGAAGTGGGAAGGGCAAACCTGGAGTGCCTGAAGCAGAACAGAAGTTCTAAAGATGTTTTGTAATATGCAAATTAACCTTGTAGACCAATAAGAAAAACAATAGATTTGCCACTAATATTTAATTTTGGATTCTTAAAGAGAAGGGAATATATATGCCACCTCATCATCAACCGCAATGATTTTTCAACATGACGCAATGTCTGAAGGGCAAAGAACCATAAACTCTGCATGAGACAATAACTGAATATTACAATCTATGTAGTGTTAGCAATGACAGTCTTGTGCCCCTGATTAATCATATTATATTACTAACTAATGTGAAAAAGCTTCACAATCCAATATAATTTCACAAGATTTGTAGAATCATGAAGGAAATGCTTGATTGAGAGCCAGGAAAATGCCAGGGGCCTCATATATAAACAGTGTGTATGCACAAAAATGTTGCGTACTCCAGTTTCCATGCTGAAATCGCAATGTATAAAACCTAAACTTGGCATAAAGCCGCGCACATTTTCACGCTAGCTCAATCCTTGACATACACAAGTTCTCCACTCGGTTTTGCAAACTGGCGGCACCCAGCATCAAAGCAGTGCTTTTGTTCCAGTGTGGTTTCCCTTTCTTTTTTAGATCCACATCACATGTGAATTTCCCCTTGGGATTAATAAAGTATCTATCTATCTATCTATCTATCTATCTATCTATCTATCTATCTATCTATCTATCTATCTATCTATCTATCTATCTATCTATCTATCTATCTATCTATCTATCTATCTATCTATCTATCTATCTATCACTGACGCGGCTTTATCATATACACTGAAATTAACCGCATATTGTTTATTAGTTTAAGGCAGGGGTGCCCAGTACGTCGATCGCAATCGACCAGTAGATCAGAAAGGTAGTGCAGGTAGATCGCGTTGCATTAAAAAAAAAAATTTTTAAACGTTAGTCTATATATCCATCTATCCATCCATTTTCCAACCCGCTGAATCCAAACACAGGGTCACGGGGGTCTGCTGGAGCCAATCCCAGCCAACACAGGGCACAAGGCAGGAACCAATCCTGGGCAGGGTGCCAACCCACCGCAGGACACACACAAACACACCCACACACCAAGCACACACTAGGGCCAATTTAGAATTGCCAATCCACCTAACCTGCATGTCTTTGGACTGTGGGAGGAAACCGGAGCGCCCGGAGGAAACCCACGCAGACACGGGGAGAACATACAAACTCCACGCAGGGAGGACATGGGAAGCGAACCCGGGTCTCCTAACTGCGAGGCAGCAGCGCTACCACTGCGCCACCGTGCCGCCCGTCTATATATCCTTCCTATGGCATTTGCCACATGATTGACATACAGGGCGGCCAGTCTGAGATCCCTTTTCTTCTAACACACTAGTCATCCCTCATGCACGATCAAACGCGCGAGCTACTGCAAAACTCCGGCTGTGATCTAGTTAGCCTTCCAATTTATATCGACTAAAGAAGGGATTTAAAAAAAAATTGTTTGGGGGGGGTATGGGCTGGATGTGGAATTGGAAGAGGATTTTTTTTCTCACAATGTCACAATCGAAGTGCGTTTGTCTGATCTGTCAATCTATCATTGCTATTCCAAAGAAGGAAAATGTGGAAAGGCACTTTTGAACTGTTCATAAAAACTACGAAACTGACTTCCTTCTGAAAAGCGATCTGAAAAAGAGAAAGGAGAGGGAACTAAAATCGCAGTTAATCGGACAGCTGTCATTTTTCACTCGGCTGACACACCGCAAAGGCAAAGGCAGACACACTGAAGCATCGTTCCAGGTGAGTTACTCAATCATTAAGCATAAGAAGTCCTTTCAAGATGGAGAGATGATAAAAGAGGTCTTCGTTGAGACAGATGGCTAGGGAGAAATTCCTGCTGAAATTTCAAGGTCCCTGGCCGGAGAAAAAGGAGTTTCTCCTTGTCATTAAACATGCAGAATACAAGCAACTTAATAACGATCAATGGCCGCTAGACTTGGCATTTTTTTTCTGATCTGACCAACATGTTGAATGAGCTTAATTTACAGCTACAAGGAAAAGAGAACTCCATGGTCAATATGATTAGCTCAGTTAATGCTTTCAAAAATTTGCAACATCTGTCCTCAAAGCTGCAGCACCTTGATTTGGGGAACATCCAAAACCTTGTGTCAGAGCCGGTGATGCAATGGAAGGCGTGTGCGCAACTTGACAGCATACACTGCACATACACTACACAGAGCAGATTGAAAATTGCCTGTCAGACTTTGACAGACGGTTTCAAGACTCAGCTTTACTTGAGCCAATCACTACATTTAAGTGCTATCCATTTAGGGAAAATGTTGAGGGTGATTCACCTGCATTAAAAATTGCAACACTGTTTCACCTAAAACTCCTCTACAGTGGAGGATGAGATTTTGACACTACAGGATGACATTCAGCTGAAGTCTGGGGCTCTTGGACAGTTTTGGAACTTACTTACAGAGGAAAAGTACCCAAACATGAGGAAATGTGCTACCTCCTTGACTGCATTATTTGGCTCTACTTATTTATGCGAGTCAGCCTTTTCCCACATGAAGATTATTAAATCCAAATACTGTAGTGACCATAAATGTATTGAATTGTTATTGTGCCATAAAGGTTATTCGGTTATGCAAGGTACGACAACATATATTTTATGTATAAAGTATACTCAATATATATATATATATATATATATATATATATATATATATATATATATATTGTGACAGATAAGGGCGCTCTCGCGCCCTTGAACCCTCGGACAATACGTCAGACACCAGATAAAAGTCCAGAATGTTATCCTCTTTAATAAAACCCCTGTGTGCGTCCAGTGTCCGTGTGTGTGTGTCTTCTGGTGAAGTGCGCATGTGCAGGGCACGGTGCGATGCTTCAAAGCAGATGCTTCAAAGGTCGCCTGAAGCGCCACACAAGACAGAGAGGGCAGGACCTATAAAATAAAATATCACGAGGCCGATCCAATCGGATTTCTGGAAATGAGGTAAGACTTAAAACAAAAGGCACGAAAAATCCAATCGGGTACTGAGACGTGGAGACCAGCTTCCCCAAAGAAGTGGGATTTAGTGTTTGTGGTTGTGCAAGTGTTCACTCTGAGGATGTCAAATTTGCGATTAAGAAGCCTGGCCCGGTAAAGTGTAAAGTGTCATTCGTTGAATGGGTTTTCCTAAATATACGAATTTTCATGTTATTACAATAGGATGACTTTTAAAAGTAGATTTATTTTCGCGCACATAAAATCCGTTGCTGGGGAGATGCCACACATGCAATAATCAGCTGCATGCCAGCACAGATTAAAATACTTGCTAGGGAACTGCACAATACTTGCTGGAGAGATGCCACAAGCACGATTATCAACTACACGCCACACATTACATCAGTTGCTGGGGAGAATCTGCTGATTGCCCACTGTTGTGACAGAAAATTAAACGCATATTACGGACATCAAAGCCAGTATTACTGTCGGAGAAAATTACAGGCATTTTATGGAAATACAAACCAGTATTACTGCGAGAGAAAATTAAAGGCACACAATACAGCGACGCATATTACAGCCACATACAAGCCAGTTTACTGAACAGAAAATATTATGGACATACAAGCTGTAAAAAGAACACAAGACACTCATAAAGGGTTGCGGTTTTCCGGCCCCGTATACTGTAAATATTAATTGCAGGTCCAAAATATTGTACAGTAATCCCTCCTCCATCGCGGGGGTTGCGTTCCAGAGCCACCCGCGAAATAAGAAAATCCGCGAAGTAGAAACCATATGTTTATGTGGTTATTTTTATATTCTCATGCTTGGGTCACAGATTTGCGCAGAAACACAGGAGGTTGTAGAGAGACAGGAACGTTATTCAAACACTGCAAACAAACATTTGTCTCTTTTTCAAAAGTTTAAACTGTGCTCCATGACAAGACAGAGATGACAGTTCCGCCTCACAATTAAAAGAATGCAAACTATATCTTCCTCTTCAAAGGAGTGCGCTTCAGGAGCAGATCATGTCAGAGAGATAGAGAAAAGCAAACAAATCAATAGGGCTGTTTGGCTTTTAAGTATGTGAAGCCCCGCGGCACAAAGCTGTTGAAGGCGGCAGCTCACACCCCCTCCGTCAGGAGCAGAGAGAGAGAGAGAGATATAGAGAGATATAGAGAGAGACAGAGAAAAACAAACAAGCAAAAATCAATACGTGCCCTTCGAGCTTTTAAGTATGCGAAGCACCGTGCAGCATGTCGCTTCAGGAAGCAGCTGCACAGAAGGTACCAACGTGAAGATAATCTTTCAGCATTTTTAGACGAGCGTCCGTATCGTCTAGGTGTGCGAACAGCCCCCCTGCTCAATCCCCCTACGTCAGGATCAGAGAAAGTCAGCGCAAGAGAGAGAGAGAGAAAAGTAAGTTGGGTAGCTTCTCAGCCATCTGCCAATAGCGTCCCTTGTATGAAATCAACTGGGCAAACCAACTGAGGAAGCATGTACCAGAAATTAAAAGACCCATTGTCCGCAGAAATCCGCGAACCAGCAAAAAATCCGCGATATATATTTAAATATGCTTACATATAAAATCCGCGAAGGAGTGAAGCCGCGAAAGGCGAAGCGTGATATAGCGAGGGATTACTGTACATCACAATAACAGTAGACAACAAGATGGTGCACTGGGGGAATCTTTATGCAGGGGGACCGGAAATGAAAGTGAGGGCTGCTGGGAAGGGACCGAGATGGATGGTGGGATGCTGACGTCATCATGGATCGACAGAGGGAATACGGAAGTGGTATTGCATGATTGGGTACTGGTGGTGTCTTCATGGAGATGTTGTTTCCTTTTTTCTGCCGAAAAACAAAGAGAGAGAGGTTAGTGCTCCGCCATTCCCTTCTGGCCTGCGGTTTTACATAACACTTTGAATCTTTCCGCGGCTTCCTAAGCGCGCGTACGTGACAAAGCCTATATTACTGTGACTATCTACTAACAACATGCCACCCAAAAAAGAAAAAAAAGATATTGAATGTCAGAAAAACGCTAAAAGAGAAATACTCAGAAGAGCAAATAGATCTATAGAGGAACAGGAAAATGAGCGTAAAGAAAATTCTCAAAGAGAATGCACTACTGTTCTAGCGCCTATTATTGTAACGGGCTTAATGTCTAGTTTATTATAATAATAAATGTGCACAAAGCACCACCACTCCACAAATCTCCAATAAACAATACACAATCAATAATCCTCCACTCCCAGATGCTTAGCCACCCTGTCTCCCAACTCAGCTCAAAGTCTGGGATTTCCCACCGTCCTTTTATAGTCCTTGACCCGGAAGTGCTTCTGAGCCCTCAGTCCATGTGATTATCCAGCACTTCCAGGTCAGGTAAAAACTTCTCTTTTTCTTCAGCTCGGAAGGATACAATTTCTTCCATTCCCATGACTTGGAAATACTTCCGGGCTATACGGAAAATATAAATCCCTGGGCCTCCCTGCAGCGACTCCTGGTGGCCCCCATGGTATCCAGCAGGGCTGTGCATTATAACTCCACTGTCCATGATTCCCTGCTGTCATTCGGGGCACCTCCATGCTGCAAGGAATGGCCGGCCATATCTGACAATATATATATATATATATATATATATATATATATATATATATATAAGCATTTTTAATGTAGGTAGATCATTTCGACCTGGTCATTTTAAAAGTAGCTCGCAAGCTGAAAAATTGTGGGCACCCCTGGATTAAGGCATCTGATTGTAATTAACCTGTAACAAATATAATGGTCCACGAAATGGCAAAACTATTCCAAATATCATAGCTGCTTTAGTGTTGTTACTCTCACTGCACCTTCTTCTTCTTTCAGCTGCTCCCATTAGGGGTTGCCACAGCGAATCATCTTTTTCCATATTGCTCTCACTGCACCACTCGGAGTATTTATATCACTGTATCTGAGTGTGGAATCACAGCTCTACAGCAGCTGATCGGAAAGAGAATTATCGGTATACAGCATCAAGCACATGCTGCCTCAGCCATGCTGTCTATTGAACTGCTCTCATACGGCAAACGCTTCAGAGCCTTTCCTGTACGGACCTCGTGGTTCAGAAACAGTTTCATCCCAAGAACTATAAATGCACTCAATCAGTCCATCAAGTGCTCCTTGTAGAACTGTTTGTACTTATAAGTACAATCACCTCACTGTAAACTTGCAATACAGTTAAAATATTGCACAACCTGATATATACATATGATGACGATATCATTTCTAAGATGAAATGCAGTGAAATATGTTTATTACATTATGCAGATAAAATGTTAACATCATTTAAATAATCTTTATTGTTAATAATTAAACATGTGAGGACACAGTGTCACAGCGCTTCTAAGGAGCTGGCACCTAGTTCAGGGATTGTTCCTGCCTAGCGCTGTATTCTTGCTGGGGCTGGCATAACCCTGGATGGATAGATGGATAGAATAATTAAACATGTACTACGAACATATTTTAATGTTCCTTAAAAGTTTTGAAGAATCGGCATTCAAAGCTTCCAGTTGGCTTAACATCTATTACAGAGCTGATTGTATGGCGATTGGTTACTTGAAGAAAGAAAATGAAGGACAGGAATTGGAGGTTAGTACGTTAGAAAGAGACAATACTGCTGAAATAAATTATTTCATTGAAGGACGTGCATGGCGCAGCAAGCATCTTGCGGGAGGCAGGAACAATATATGGACGAGGCGCCAGCTCATCATTATCACTGCGCCACCGTATTCCCATGTTTAATAACATGCTTTAACTCCTATCATCATGAAAATGATATCAAGTATACATCTCAGTATTTTAATTATTCAGAGAGCTGTAATATCACGAATGTAATGTAAAGCCCGTTTAAGAAGCACATAGTGATTCACACACATAGAGCACATAGAAGAACACATACAAAACAAAGCATTTAACGCGCTACTTTAGTTACGATGGTACTTGAGAAACTAGTAAATTAAACGATTTAAAGATGAAGTTTATGATGTTCTACTTTAATGACAAAATAAACTACGTGATTAAAGTGGAAATTTCGAGATTAAAGTTGACATTTCAAGTGTTTTTCTCACTGTGTCCCTATTTTTTTTCTTTTCTCTGTACTCTAATAAGCTTTCATATGACACTCAGATGGTGAGCTACGATTCGCCTTTTCACAGCGACTTTGATATCTGACAACTTCTTTTGTATTTTGGCACTGTGCGACTTTGTGAACTTGAGCTTTTGAGCTTCTCCAACACTCTATGTCACTCGATCAATTTCCTTTTGTTTTTTATACCACTGTTTAAACCAACAAATAGTACATTTGTCCTTGCCTCTACTTGGTATTCACTGAAATTCTTCTATTTTCCCCCATGCTTTTGCTATTACCTTTTCACAGAACGCTGAGCTTAAGGGCTATTTATATTGATTTGCATATTCAAAGAGATGTAATTCTGGGAGGAGTTTGGCTTACTTTTCACGCTGACCGGGATTTATGGAGCGGAAGAACGTGGAAGTTGGCGTTCACACAGATTTATCCATCTGGATTTTTTTGTGCGTGCAAACATTCCACTTTTGTCCGTACGCCATGTTTTAGTGTGAATTCTACGCACAGCGTTATGCATGAGTCCCCAGGTCCTGGGTGTTATGCCAGTCATGAATAACACAAAATGGTCCAAAAACCTACAATGCAGGCACTCACTGCCCATTTTCTAAACAAATTGCCCACTTTTTTATCAAACCATCCTCACGTCAAGTTTGCCAATGGCACACAATTTTATCAAGCTGATTGGGAGATCATGTTTACTGTGAAATAAACATTGAAAATGAAAGATAAGCCAGTTTTTCTGATCAGGGAGCATCACAGTGATTGTAGACAGACAGGAACTGAAAAAGTAATTTACCAAAACAAAATCCTATGTAATACCCGTAGCCAAAAGCAAAGGAAAGAGAATCAAAACCAGAAAATTGAAAACTAATCTCTCCATGAGTATTAATTTAATAGTTAAATCTGTGTCAGGAACTGAAGGCAAACTGCTGCAACACATAAACTCAAAAATGCACCACAATACTGAGGCACACTGTCTCCATAAAATAACACTTGCAAAACTCAAATGTTTATGCAATCGGCTGTCACAAAAAAAGGAAAACCTGAAAGGTCTCCAAGACAGAAAGGTGAACATTCACCACCCTACAAAGCACTGTGACTGGAAATTGTCTGTGACTAAAAGGCAAACATTCATAACTTGAAAAAACACTGTAAATGGAAGGAGTTAAAACTAAACACATAATGTGAAATAGAGATAGAAAATATACATCTTAAAATATTTAAACTAACAAAACATACCTAAAATAAAAAAAAGAAATAAATGAATAAAACCAAGCCCAAATCCCAACACTGGGTATTTCTTATAATAAGTGAGATAAAATATTCATGGAAATGAGAACTCTACAGAAAAGTTGTATTGGTATTCCATGGCCTTTTCGTATTTGTTCCCTTTTAAAAATTGCTTGTCTTTTACGTATTGCATGGCCTTTCCATAATTATAAAATTTTGCTCTCTTTCATTGATTGGTCTTTCCTTTACTGTAGTAAATGCCTGCCCATAAAGTATTGCATTGCCTTTGGTATACTTTGGCCTTCACTTCTTCATAAAATTTTTGTATTTTGGACCTTTCATTGTTTGGTCTTTTTTAAACTATTATGTTTTTTATATCTTGTCCTTTGTATTTCTTGGCTTTTTAGTCATTGTAGTGTTTTTTTGTATCTTAGTTTCATGGATTACTTGACTATTGCCTGATTTGTATTTTTGACCTCTTTTGAATGGTCTGTAATTCAAGCTTTCATCTTATCATTTTTGGCGCTCTCTTTCTGTCCTTTAATCTCAAATCATAATACTGCTAGGATTCCTGTATGTTGTTGCCATATTATTATGTTACAATGACTGCCTTCACAGTCGCTCACAGTAGCTGCGCAGAACATGTGTGGTAGCTGCATTGTTAGAGCTGGATGCAAGGAAACAGAGTATCCAAATGGTTTACTAGAGTGAGCAGTTTACAGACAAATGAGGACCCATCCCAAATTAGCTATGGAAGGACATGTGCATGAAGGGAAACTAATAACACTGCACAACAAAGTTTTTGCTTCTTGAACACTGTTGGATGTTTCTTATAGATTTTTGGGTGCTGATCATGAATTTACACATCACGTACCGTTTCAGAGAAATCTCCAGTTTTGCCATGATTTTTTCTTATATTTGTATCCAAACATTTTCGCTTCCATAAGTGACTTATCAACAACGGTTTGTTCGGCCTGGGCAGATCCAGGCATGGAATCAGGCCAGGTCAGAAGCTGTTCTGTGGAAGTTGACATCCTGGGCAGGTCTGAACGAGCTTGACGCTGTCTCAGCATGCTATAAAGGTGGCTTGCATACACCAATCCTGCTCATTTGGTTAATAGTGTGTATGTATAGTATCAGTATAGTAAAGTATAGTATCTGTAGCAATTTA
Source organism: Erpetoichthys calabaricus (assembly GCF_900747795.2). Lineage (NCBI taxonomy): Eukaryota > Metazoa > Chordata > Cladistia > Polypteriformes > Polypteridae > Erpetoichthys > Erpetoichthys calabaricus. The sequence goes on from NC_041409.2 coordinate 64,042,078, forward strand.
ACAGTAAGTAAGCTTGATGCTATAGACGTTTTGGTGTTGGGCGATATGTCTCGTCAATGTCGTAATAGCTGTGATACATTCTGCTATATCTGTGGCGAATATACACTTGCACCTCAGAGACATTGGATGTCTGCTCTTGTGAAGAAAGCTTATCATCTGTATTTTGGCTGCAAAATTGGTGATCAAGACAAGGAATGGGCGCCTCATATTTGCTGTGCGACATGTGCTGTCAGTCTGAGAGCCTGGCTCAGAGGCACTGGAAAGATGATGCCATTTGCTGTTCTGATGATATGGCGAGAACAGAAAGACCATGTGATGGACTGTTACTTCTTTTTTTATTGATTTTATTGAAATCACACAACATTACATACAAATAGATCAATTTTACAATAATAGGATTGAAAACAAATCAACCCCCAGCCCAGAGAAAGAGAGCATGGGCAGCAGAATAAAACTTATACCTAGTGAAAATAAGAAAATATATAAATTAATAAGTGAATATAGATAAATGGAGAAGAAAAAGAAAAAAAAAGAGAATAGGGAGAGAATCTGCTTCCTCGATGCTTTAAAAGCTTATTCTAAAATATTATTGATTAGATCCTGCCAGGTTTGGAAAAATTTCTGCAGAATCCTTTAAGTGAGAATTTTATTTTTTTCCAATTTCAAATAATATATAACATTAGTTACCCACTGACTTAAAAGGGGACAGTTAGAATTCTTCCAGTTGAGCAAGACAAGCCTACGTGCCAGTAGTGTAGTAAAGGCAATCACAGTTTGTTTGTCCTTCTCCACTTTAAGCCCATCTGGAAGAACACCAAACACAGCTGTTAATGGGTTAGGAGGGATTGGGACACTAAGGCTGTCTGAAAGGCACTTAAAAATCTTGGTCCAAAATGATGTTAATCATTTCCAGGCCCAAAACATGTGACCCAGTGAGGCTGGAACTTGATTACAGTGTTCGCAGGTTGGATCTTGCCCTGGAAACATTTTGGAGAGTTTTAAGTGAGACAGATGTGCTCGATATATAATTTTTAGTTGAATAATTGTATGCTTTACACATATGGAGCTCGACTGAATTCTCTGCATTGCTACCTTCCACTCCTTTTCTGATATGTTGAGGGAGAAATCCTTTTCCCATTGTCCACTTGAATCTTTGAAAGGGAGGGACTGAAAAATGGTTTTATATATTGCAGAAATGCTTTCTAAGTCCTCAAAACTGATGAATATATTTTCCAGTATAGAGGGAGGTGGGAGATGAGGAAAATTGGGTAGGTTCTGTTTAACAAAGTTTCTAATTTGAAGGTAGTGAAAGAAATGTGTTGCTGGAAAGTCAAATTTAGAATGTAATTGTTTGTAGGATGCAAAGACGTTGTCTATGTACAGGGGGGTATTTTCCGTACGTCGCTTAAATCATCCGAGATCAGATGCCTCATCTTGGATGAGTTAATGCCGGTGAAACTCATCTAGGATAAGTCGGTTTTTCAAACGCAGCCATGTAGTAGATTAGTCTAACTGGATCTAATCATCTGAGATGAATGTGCGCGCCCGTGCTGATTGAAAAGCCCATATATATTGAGTCTAGAAAACATGATCAGCAAGTCTTTGATAGGCTATAACAAAATGACGAAAGAACAGGCGCATTTTTTTTCACACAAGCGGAGCAAGACTTTTCATTCGAAGGACATGAAGAAATTCAACATTTAATATATGCACAAGGGGTAACACTTGTGGACGAAAAAGGCACACTGGAAAGCAGACAGATAATATTTTCTCAATTCACTTTATTTATTCATTCGGAGTCGCAGTAAGTAGAGATTCAAAAGAGTATAACTTATTGCCGCAAAGCTCAATTGAACCCTGATCAAAAGCCAGGAGGGGTTTTTTATACTTCAGCATCTCATGATTAATAAGACAGAAAGATCATCCTTATCAAAACAGTAAAGTTAAACAATATGTCTGTTGAGCTAAGCATTATCTGTGTTTTGGAAGCTAAGCACAGGAGAGACGCCTTTGCATAAACTACATGTACAGTTCTGCAGCCTTGTGACCTTGTCCCTGAAACATTCACTCTGAGAAAGGGAAAAACAAGAAACAGCTTACATTTTATTCATCTGGTCACTATTTCTCCTGAACCCTGGAATAACATATTTTTGTTAGTTCATAAGCCAAAGCGTCTCTCACTGGCAAGTTACAAAATAGTTATTATAAAAATTCTAATTTACTAAACACACAAAATACATGGTGCTGAGGAGAACATTCTTCTTCTACATTCCCCCCTTTTTGAACCAACAAAAATATGGGTGACATAGGAGTAACAAGGGAGAGAGTAGGAGAAGAGGAAGGAGTGGAAGGAAAGGAGGAAGAAATGGGAAGCATGCATTCTTCATGTAACATATAATAAGCCTTGGCCACGGAGGCAGTGAAATACTGGGACACAATATATCTAATTAGGGGGACTATACAGCAGGCCACAAGCAACTGAATGACAAAAGCAACGGCCAGTGAAACAAAAACCGACCTGAGCCATCAGCCCCAGGGGCTAGAAACGCCAGAAGTGGCAGCCAATCCATTTGAAAGGGCAGTTAAACCCGGCAAAGCACGGGTGATTGATCCATCGGGAGCCGTACCACCAGGGATGTAAGCGCAGCACGCATCACCAAACATAGCACATACACCCCCCTTTTCAGCAAGGAGCATATCTAATGCTAATCGATTTTGCCAAGTCATAAGGGATGTTCTATCAAGCTGTTCATGTATCCCTTCAACAGCCTCTTTAGTAAAATTCAGGAAACGCTGTTGGTTGTAATATAAGTAATTAATCCAATCTACATTTTTATTTATTGTAATTTGGGGGAAAATAGACTCAAATCCGGCAGCAACTTGATCTCGCGCTTGAAATTTATCAGGGACTCCACAAGGGACACCAATGGAATCAAAGTAAACGCCAGGGCCGTGAAGAGAGAATGTGGAGGGGTCAGCAGAGCGGGGTCGACGACGTCGGCCAGAGCTGGACGACATGCGAGGAGAATTCAAAGGGAGGAGGCGGAAAGGCATATCAAGTTGGGTTAATGCGCATGTGCCAGTCCAAACAGGGGGAAGAATATCAAGTAATTTTAATGTACTGCACATCCACCAAACATCAGCACGCGGAGTGGACTGTGTCAACAGGAAAAGTGATAATGTAGAATTAAATGAGGTGGAGTTAACCTGGAAAGTCTGGGAACAGAAGGAAGAAGGGATATGACCAACATTAGTACCTCGGAAGGGGGAACTATAATTACTAGAGAAGCAGGTATAATTGCCTTCATGAGACTGGGACATCGGGGGAGTCATTTGAGGAGTGGGGGGGGAAAGAGGAGAGAAAGTGTAATGCAGTTAGAGTCTTTTGGTGTGGACGGAGAGGTAAAAAGGGCAAGGAGACAAGGAAGACCAACAGGGTCAGAAATATTAGAAAGAGGGAAAGGGACAGTAGCCAAATGTGGCCTGGCCGTAGCACAGGCGTAGCAATCAGATTGATTTACTTGCTTAGCCAAATATAATACCCACTGTAACCAACGATTCTGATCGCCATAGCCAGTTTCAATTGAAAAAGTGGATGAAAGGGTGGAAATATTCATAATCTTAACAGAAGAAAAGTCTGGACCAGAAGTTGGGGTGACAGGTGTGTGTGCAGGAGAATGAGAGGTGTTAGTAACAGGATTGTCAATCTTAATTAGAAATCTCCCTAAAGGGTCTGTTCCAGATACATATGCCCCTAATATATAGGTTCCTGAGTCATGTAAAGAGGAGTTCTTCAAAATGATGATCAAGGGGTTACAATGGTTGTCAACACATTTATGAGAAGCATGTCCTTTTATGATAGAAAATCGATTTTTCAAACCGTATTTTTGGGCCTCAAAAGGTTGAGAACCCCAGTCCTCAGTTCCAGTATTAGCAAAAACCCATTGCCAGGTGTCACAGTTACTTCCCCAATAATACTTCGTAACAGTCATACACACGTATTTGTCAGACCAAGTCCACTGGGCTTGTCGACCAGTCCCACAGTTGATAATAGAGCAGAAATCAACCTGCACTGATGTGGTGATTCCTAACGGGAAAGTCAAGGTGACCAGGGCAGTAGGCAAGGGAAAAGAAAGCATAGTAGCACAGCAATCAAGGGTGCCATCTCTTGCAATGTGAGGCGTGAATCCAGGCGGGCAATCCTTCCATTTTCACTGCATGTGGTGTGGATAGAAGAACTTGGAACGGTCCTCTCCACCTCGGCTGATGCCAATGTTTCCACCGAGTGTCATGGACGAGGATCCAAGTGCCTAAGGGAATCGGCGTGTCTTTAGATGGAAGACTAGTCCTCCAGGCCTGGTTAACCTGCTCGTGGACTTCTTTCAGAGTATCTCGGAGACCTGTAAGACAAGAGAGAAGATCATTGTCCACAGTATGCAGGTTAACATTCCGCATAACCATGCCCACAGGCATGGGTGTCCGGTCAGAATTTCAAACGGCGACAGTCCTAATAGCCGGTGTGTTCTACCCCTCAATCTCATTAAGGCCAGAGGCAAAGTGTCTGGCCAGGATAAATTTGTCTGCTCACAGATTTTTGCTAATTTAGATTTTAGGGTGCCATTATCAATTTGCAATTTCTGTGGTATGCCCCACCTAGGAATAATTTCTTTGATTAAAGCTTTGGCTACAGTTTTAGCATCAGCGTGTTTAGAAGGAAAAAAAAAATTCTACCCATTGGGAGAACACATCAACAATTACTAGACAATAACGGTAAGCTTTAGACGGAGTTAGTTCAATGAAATCCATTTAGAAGTGTTCAAACGGACCCATTGGATTAGGTGTAACGGCGGGACTTACCTGGACTTACCTGGGTGCCCTTTCCTACATTAGACTTTTGACATAATGCACAGCATCTGCAGAACTGCTCTGCATATGTAGAAAAGCCTGCAGCTTCCCAGTGTTTTTCAACATCCTGAATCATGGCGTCCCTTCTAGCATGGTCTAGACCATGAGCGATTTTTGCCATACCTGGGAAAGAAGCCTTTGGGAGGAAAGGTTTGTTAGTTTGCCTATGGGTCCAGACTCCATCAGAGAGGGACCCTTCTTTGGACCATTTTCTTTTTTCTATGTCCGTGGCTGCACTCTGTAAAGAAACAAGTTGATTATCAGGGTCCTGGTTATTTCTCTGTTGGAATAAAGAGATTCGTGTGTTATTATATGCAGCCTGTTTAGCAAAGTGATCAGCTAATTTGTTTCCTTTGCTGACAGGATCTTGTTTTCCTATGTGAGCTTGACATTTAACGATCGCTAACTTTGATGGTTTAGGTATAGCTTCTAAGAGGGATTCAATCAGTTTTTGATGTTTGATCGGTTTGCCAGCGCTGGTCTTAAATCCTCTTAATTTCCATAAGGCTCCATGATCATGGCAGACTCCAAAAGCATATCTGGAATCCGTATAAATTGTTATAATTTTCCCTTTGGACAACTGACATGCTCGGGTGATAGCTATCAATTCAGCTGCCTGCGCGCTTAAATTTGATGAAATTCGGTTTGCTTCCAGCAGGTGGCCACCTTTCACTACTGCATAGCTGGTCGAGGGTGTTCCATTTTCCAATCGCAAAGAACATCCGTCCACAAAAATTAATTCTCCAGTATCTAACGGTGTTTCATGTAGGTCTAGTCTAGGCTTTACAACTTTAGCTATTTCATCATGACAGTCATGTGGCTCTCCGTCTTCTTCAGTTAGAAGAAGAGTGGCTGGATTTAAGGTAGAGCATCTTTCAACAGTGACATTGGACAAAGTATAGAGTACATTTTGATAGTGTATTGCTCTTGCAGTTATGAGATGTGAGGTTTTAGCCTGTACTAAAATAAAATGAACGGCGAGAGGTACCTTTACTGTTAGGGGGCTCATGAGCACTTTGTTTGTTTGTATGTGGTTGCGTTAAAACTGCATTCATTAATCCCCCCTTTTTCATCCACGAACACAGTGAATGGACGAGAATATGGTCAGTGAGAGTAATGTATTTTTATTATTATTTATTTATTGATTTATTTATTTTTTTTTAATCACATAGAGCCTTGTCAGCCTGCTATATCACTGCATGCAGCCAGATCGCAGTGTTAGCTAGATTTTGTAAAGGCTGTGCTCCTCCTGAAAAACTTACAATCAAACAACTTCTCAGGCCGCAAGCTGGTACTACTTTTAAATTAGGAATTCATCTCACCGTGGTGCCATACATGCTAGCCTCCAGATCATGGAAAAGTCTGAGGCGGAACTGGGTCAGCGACAACAAGGAAACACTAATTTCCGTGGCGACCCAAGTGCCAACTGTAAACAAAGATAATCCATCTCGGGAAACACACAGCACAACTCCACAACAAGAAAACATTCCCACCAAAAGCTATGCAGCCACAGAGAAATATGCTGACTTAACCTGTTGTTTTGTGACCGGTCTTGGAAGGTTTTGAATGATGGTTAAACGGCCGCTAGAGAGAGCTCTTGTATCGCAAGAAATGTCATGACCTAAATATTTAACGATAGCTTGAAGTAACTGCAGTTTTTTTTTTTTTTTCTTTCTTCGACACTTTTTTATGGCCATTTTCACCTAAAAAGAATAGCAATTTTCTGAGTATCATGTGCACTTGTTGTTTATTTATTTTTCTTTTCTTTTTTTTTTCTTATCTATATACTGTATCAATTTATTATCTTTTTTCGGCCAAAACCATAAACACAAGGGCTTCAGTATATCCCTGAGGCATGACGGTCCAGGTCCATCGGCGGTTTTGAAAGGTAAAAGCAAACCAGAATTGAGAATCAGGGTGCACGGGAATGGAAAAGAAAGCGTTAGCAAGGTCAATAACAGGGCAGTACCGGGCGGACGGGGGCATCGTGGAAAGAATACTGGAAGGATTAGGAACAATAGGTGTTCTAGGAAAAAACCGCAGAGTTAACTTGTCATAGATGTGGAACAAAACGCCAGGACCCGTCAGCCTTTTTTACAGGAAAAAATGGGGGAGTTGACTGGAGAGTATGTAATTGGAATAATCGCTCCTCACCTCACGAGATCAGAATGTACGGCGGCAATGCCAGCCTCTGCCTCTGGAGACAGAGGATCCTGGACACGGTACGGGCGGAAGGAAGATTTTGAGAAAATCACCAGTGGCTCAGTGTGCTATCCTTCCATAATCAATTTTTCCCTTGGGACCACAGTGCTAAGGAAACATGGGGAACCGAATCTCCTAAACAGAAAACGTTTTGTGAATGTGAGGTGCACTGAAGCAACTGCTTTAGTAGACAACAAAAATACATGGAATGTGCAAAGTTTCAGGGCATGTGCTGGAGGAAAGAAAAGATTCTAACCAAGGTGTGTCCACTTCAGTAGGGAAAATACTGGGCAGTACAAGGCAGGGTGTCCGGGACTTGTAAGTGAGGAAAATAGGCATGAGGGGAAAGAATGAAGGGCTTTCAAGAAGAAGGTGTGCGGGGAGATGTTCAGGGTCCAGGCTGTAAAAGAGGGCTTGGGGTGTGAAGTGTGGCACAGGAGCTTAGGAGTGGAGCAGCAAAAATCCTTGTTCAGTTAAAGAAAATTAAGACTGACAATTTAAGTCATAAGATCCATCCCAGCAGTTTCACAGGGCACAAATGATTTAACAGAAAGCAACGAGTCAATAATGAAACTGTTAATGCTGAGCTGTAACTGCACAGGAACCTCCTTCAGCGCATGGCTCCTGTTCCCATTTCAAAGGCAGTTTCTTTGCCATTAAAGTCAATAAAAGATCAGTTTCAGCATGAATAGAGTAGGCAAAGGAAACTGGAAAAAGTGGCTGGGGTCCCTGATATTTCTTAGGACCAAGGAATGTCATTAGGCTCAGGGAGAGGGGGTGACGGAGGCGCTTGTGTGGGCAGTTGCATCTGAAATGTCCAAGTTCACCGCAGCCGTAACAGGCATATGACGCTGGCGTCTGCTCCGAAGAGTTAGGCATCTGAGCAAAAGTATTATTAGGGTTTGATAAATGGAACCCGCGTCCTCTTCCGTGCCCTCGCCCTCGACCTCCAAAGAATTTTCCACGTCCTCTCCCCCTAGCCAGGTCAGTTCTTCCAGTATAGTAATTTATTTGTGTAGCCAAAAGTTTGGTCTGTGTCTCTGACTCTTTTAATTTAGTCTGTCTGTCAGCATGCTCTGCATGACGCTTGTCTTCCTCGAACGTTGCGGTCTTCCAGCCTTTTTGCAGGACGTGCAGACTTTGCTTTGAATGGCACTTCTCAGTCCCGAGATGAAAGGAGGCACTGCAGCATGAGTTCTATCGTTTGTATTGTCTAGCCCAGAGTGATTAGCCATCAGATCTTGCAATCAGTGAGCCGGCTGAAATTAGTGACCAGTTTGTGCCTTTTTTATATTTTTCTGCCAGGGCTCCTTTCAAAGGCTCTCACTGGGCGAGGAAAGGACCTTCATTCCAACGCCAAGGGACACCGTTATGATCACCGTGATTTACAGTTGCCCATGCGGTGCTCAGCTGTCGACGGAGCACCTGTGTCCACTGTGCAGCATTTGTTTCATACATGTTATCCAGCTGCTGTAACAGCTCCACAAATTGCAGTCCACCGACTGCTCGTGCGCTGGGAGACAGATGACTCTTTTAATTTCTGCCATTACAATCCAGTAGCACCTTGTGAATGATCTGAATTATCTTCCTCAGGGTCAATATGTGAGGATGGGTCATAATGATATTGTTCATCGTAAAAACCTGCTCCAGACGGTTCGTCTGTTAACAGGGGTGTTGTTGGAGAAGAGGGTGCAGGAGGTGGAAGTGGGGGAGTTTTGGTAAGGAGGGGGTGGACAGATTACGGGGTATAGGGGTCTTTCTTTTCGGTCTGCTTTCTTTTACTTTCAGGCTTGGGCGCTGTCTCTATCTTCATTTTCTGCAACGCTAGCAATAATTCTTCCTTGTCTTTTTTGTGTTTTGACTTCAGCAGCCAGCAGGTTGTTACGCCTCTGCTTATTCCACTTCTTACATGCCTTTTAAAATCCAACCCAGTCTGCTTCTCTATTAACTGTTTAGGGGACCCGCCTTTCAATCCCGGCGGTGTACTAGGAGCCTGGTGATTCTCTGAAAATAATCCTTCTAACATTAAGTTTTGAGGACCCTGGGGGACCTGTTTGACTGGTGTGCCATTATAATTTCCCATAGTAAGCGGCAGGCCTTCAACAGAGAGCAACTCAATCCCCGATTATTTCTCGTCCCACTTGTCGTCCCCGGAATCAACCAGTCGACAAGTGGAAATCAACCTCCCCTCTTCCAAATTTCACACGTACTCTAACTGCCCCTTTCACCCCCTATTCCTCTTAATATAGGAACGTGCCACTCGGTCCTTTCTACTCGAATTCTTAAGGGATGACTTACTAGCATTCACACTGTGCCGTCACTCTCTATGAATCCCTAAAACCCTTCTAGGTCGATACGGTATGATTCTCTATTCTTTCAGCATGCTTTTATTTTTTATTCTCTTTTATTATTATTTTCTTTTTTCTTTTCCCCTTATACTTCTATTTCTTCCAGCACACCAGTCAAACCAACGGGAATCCCCCGAATCTACTCACCGCGACTCCTTCTGCCTGCCTGGAAAAATCCCATCCAGTTGCTTTTCGTTTCGGTCAGGAGGAGGTCAGCGACTCCCCACGCAGGAAAACGCCCGAGGTTGGCCAGTCCTAACTTTTACCGGAGCTGGTCCTCGATCCACGGAAATCGGTCCACTTGGACGAATCCGCCCAGGGAGTCGTCTGCCCGTCTCCTGCCCCACGTTCGGGCGCCAAAAACTGTGGACGAAAAAGGCACACTGGAAAGCAGACAGATAATATTTTCTCAATTCACTTTATTTATTCATTCGGAGTCGCAGTAAGTAGAGATTCAAAAGAGTATAACTTATTGCCGCAAAGCTCAATTGAACCCTGATCAAAAGCCAGGAGGGGTTTTTTATACTTCAGCATCTCATGATTAATAAGACAGAAAGATCATCCTTATCAAAACAGTAAAGTTAAACAATATGTCTGTTGAGCTAAGCATTATCTGTGTTTTGGAAGCTAAGCACAGGAGAGACGCCTTTGCATAAACTACATGTACAGTTCTGCAGCCTTGTGACCTTGTCCCTGAAACATTCACTCTGAGAAAGGGAAAAACAAGAAACAGCTTACATTTTATTCATCTGGACACTATTTCTCCTGAACCCTGGAATAACATATTTTTGTTAGTTCATAAGCCAAAGCGTCTCTCACTGGCAAGTTACAAAATAGTTATTATAAAAATTCTAATTTACTAAACACACAAAATACATGGTGCTGAGGAGAACATTCTTCTTCTACATTCCCCCCTTTTTGAACCAACAAAAATATGGGTGACATAGGAGTAACAAGGGAGAGAGTAGGAGAAGAGGAAGGAGTGGAAGGAAAGGAGGAAGAAATGGGAAGCATGCATTCTTCATGTAACATATAATAAGCCTTGCCACGGAGGCAGTGAAATACTGGGGACACAATATATCTAATTAGGGGGGACTATACAGCAGGCCACAAGCAACTGAATGACAAAAGCAACGGCCAGTGAAACAAAAACCGACCTGAGCCATCAGCCCCAGGGGCTAGAAACGCCAGAAGTGGCAGCCAATCCATTTGAAAGGGCAGTTTAAACCCGGCAAAGCACGGGTGATTGATCCATCGGGAGCCGTACCACCAGGGATGTAAGCGCAGCACGCATCACCAAACATAGCACATACACCCCCCCTTTTCAGCAAGGAGCATATCTAATGCTAATCGATTTTGCCAAGTCATAAGGGATGTTCTATCAAGCTGTTCATGTATCCCTTCAACAGCCTCTTTAGTAAAATTCAGGAAACGCTGTTGGTTGTAATATAAGTAATTAATCCAATCTACATTTTTAATTTATTGTAATTTGGGGGAAAATAGACTCAAATCCGGCAGCAACTTGATCTCGCGCTTGAAATTTATCAGGGACTCCACAAGGGACACCAATGGAATCAAAGTAAACGCCAGGGCCGTGAAGAGAGAATGTGGAGGGGTCAGCAGAGCGGGGGTCGACGACGTCGGCCAGAGCTGGACGACATGCGAGGAGAATTCAAAGGGAGGAGGCGGAAAGGCATATCAAGTTGGGTTAATGCGCATGTGCCAGTCCAAACAGGGGGAAGAATATCAAGTAATTTTAATGTACTGCACATCCACCAAACATCAGCACGCGGAGTGGACTGTGTCAACAGGAAAAGTGATAATGTAGAATTAAATGAGGTGGAGTTAACCTGGAAAGTCTGGGAACAGAAGGAAGAAGGGATATGACCAACATTAGTACCTCGGAAGGGGGAACTATAATTACTAGAGAAGCAGGTATAATTGCCTTCATGAGACTGGGACATCGGGGGAGTCATTTGAGGAGTGGGGGGGGGAAAGAGGAGAGAAAGTGTAATGCAGTTAGAGTCTTTTGGTGTGGACGGAGAGGTAAAAAGGGCAAGGAGACAAGGAAGACCAACAGGGTCAGAAATATTAGAAAGAGGGAAAGGGACAGTAGCCAAATGTGGCCTGGCCGTAGCACAGGCGTAGCAATCAGATTGATTTACTTGCTTAGCCAAATATAATACCCACTGTAACCAACGATTCTGATCGCCATAGCCAGTTTCAATTGAAAAAGTGGATGAAAGGGTGGAAATATTCATAATCTTAACAGAAGAAAAGTCTGGACCAGAAGTTGGGGTGACAGGTGTGTGTGCAGGAGAATGAGAGGTGTTAGTAACAGGATTGTCAATCTTAATTAGAAATCTCCCTAAAGGGTCTGTTCCAGATACATATGCCCCTAATATATAGGTTCCTGAGTCATGTAAAGAGGAGTTCTTCAAAATGATGATCAAGGGGTTACAATGGTTGTCAACACATTTATGAGAAGCATGTCCTTTTATGATAGAAAATCGATTTTTCAAACCGTATTTTTGGGCCTCAAAAGGTTGAGAACCCCAGTCCTCAGTTCCAGTATTAGCAAAAACCCATTGCCAGGTGTCACAGTTACTTCCCCAATAATACTTCGTAACAGTCATACACACGTATTTGTCAGACCAAGTCCACTGGGCTTGTCGACCAGGTCCCACAGTTGATAATAGAGCAGAAATCAACCTGCACTGATGTGGTGATTCCTAACGGGAAAGTCAAGGTGACCAGGGCAGTAGGCAAGGGAAAAGAAAGCATAGTAGCACAGCAATCAAGGGTGCCATCTCTTGCAATGTGAGGCGTGAATCCAGGCGGGGCAATCCTTCCATTTTCACTGCATGTGGTGTGGATAGAAGAACTTGGAACGGTCCTCTCCACCTCGGCTGATGCCAATGTTTCCACCGAGTGTCATGGACGAGGATCCAAGTGCCTAAGGGAATCGGCGTGTCTTTAGATGGAAGACTAGTCCTCCAGGCCTGGTTAACCTGCTCGTGGACTTCTTTCAGAGTATCTCGGAGACCTGTAAGACAAGAGAGAAGATCATTGTCCACAGTATGCAGGTTAACATTCCGCATAACCATGCCCACAGGCATGGGTGTTCCGGTCAGAATTTCAAACGGCGACAGTCCTAATAGCCGGTGTGTTCTACCCCTCAATCTCATTAAGGCCAGAGGCAAAGTGTCTGGCCAGGATAAATTTGTCTGCTCACAGATTTTTGCTAATTTAGATTTTAGGGTGCCATTATCAATTTGCAATTTCTGTGGTATGCCCCACCTAGGAATAATTTCTTTGATTAAAGCTTTGGCTACAGTTTTAGCATCAGCGTGTTTAGAAGGAAAAAAAAAATTCTACCCATTGGGAGAACACATCAACAATTACTAGACAATAACGGTAAGCTTTAGACGGAGTTAGTTCAATGAAATCCATTTAGAAGTGTTCAAACGGACCCATTGGATTAGGTGTAACGGCGGGACTTACCTGGACTTACCTGGGTGCCCTTTCCTACATTAGACTTTTGACATAATGCACAGCATCTGCAGAACTGCTCTGCATATGTAGAAAAGCCTGCAGCTTCCCAGTGTTTTTCAACATCCTGAATCATGGCGTCCCTTCTAGCATGGTCTAGACCATGAGCGATTTTTGCCATACCTGGGAAAGAAGCCTTTGGGGAGGAAAGGTTTGTTAGTTTGCCTATGGGTCCAGACTCCATCAGAGAGGGACCCTTCTTTGGACCATTTTCTTTTTTCTATGTCCGTGGCTGCACTCTGTAAAGAAACAAGTTGATTATCAGGGTCCTGGTTATTTCTCTGTTGGAATAAAGAGATTCGTGTGTTATTATATGCAGCCTGTTTAGCAAAGTGATCAGCTAATTTGTTTCCTTTGCTGACAGGATCTTGTTTTCCTATGTGAGCTTGACATTTAACGATCGCTAACTTTGATGGTTTAGGTATAGCTTCTAAGAGGGATTCAATCAGTTTTTGATGTTTGATCGGTTTGCCAGCGCTGGTCTTAAATCCTCTTAATTTCCATAAGGCTCCATGATCATGGCAGACTCCAAAAGCATATCTGGAATCCGTATAAATTGTTATAATTTTCCCTTTGGACAACTGACATGCTCGGGTGATAGCTATCAATTCAGCTGCCTGCGCGCTTAAATTTGATGAAATTCGGTTTGCTTCCAGCAGGTGGCCACCTTTCACTACTGCATAGCTGGTCGAGGGTGTTCCATTTTCCAATCGCAAAGAACATCCGTCCACAAAAATTAATTCTCCAGTATCTAACGGTGTTTCATGTAGGTCTAGTCTAGGCTTTACAACTTTAGCTATTTCATCATGACAGTCATGTGGCTCTCCGTCTTCTTCAGTTAGAAGAAGAGTGGCTGGATTTAAGGTAGAGCATCTTTCAACAGTGACATTGGACAAAGTATAGAGTACATTTTGATAGTGTATTGCTCTTGCAGTTATGAGATGTGAGGTTTTAGCCTGTACTAAAATAAAATGAACGGCGAGAGGTACCTTTACTGTTAGGGGGCTCATGAGCACTTTGTTTGTTTGTATGTGGTTGCGTTAAAACTGCATTCATTAATCCCCCCTTTTTCATCCACGAACACAGTGAATGGACGAGAATATGGTCAGTGAGAGTAATGTATTTTTATTATTATTTATTTATTGATTTATTTATTTTTTTTTAATCACATAGAGCCTTGTCAGCCTGCTATATCACTGCATGCAGCCAGATCGCAGTGTTAGCTAGATTTTGTAAAGGCTGTGCTCCTCCTGAAAAACTTACAATCAAACAACTTCTCAGGCCGCAAGCTGGTACTACTTTTAAATTAGGAATTCATCTCACCGTGGTGCCATACATGCTAGCCTCCAGATCATGGAAAAGTCTGAGGCGGAACTGGGTCAGCGACAACAAGGAAACACTAATTTCCGTGGCGACCCAAGTGCCAACTGTAAACAAAGATAATCCATCTCGGGAAACACACAGCACAACTCCACAACAAGAAAACATTCCCACCAAAAGCTATGCAGCCACAGAGAAATATGCTGACTTAACCTGTTGTTTTGTGACCGGTCTTGGAAGGTTTTGAATGATGGTTAAACGGCCGCTAGAGAGAGCTCTTGTATCGCAAGAAATGTCATGACCTAAATATTTAACGATAGCTTGAAGTAACTGCAGTTTTTTTTTTTTTTCTTTCTTCGACACTTTTTTATGGCCATTTTCACCTAAAAAGAATAGCAATTTTCTGAGTATCATGTGCACTTGTTGTTTATTTATTTTTCTTTTCTTTTTTTTTTCTTATCTATATACTGTATCAATTTATTATCTTTTTTCGGCCAAAACCATAAACACAAGGGGCTTCAGTATATCCCTGAGGCATGACGGTCCAGGTCCATCGGCGGTTTTGAAAGGTAAAAGCAAACCAGAATTGAGAATCAGGGTGCACGGGAATGGAAAAGAAAGCGTTAGCAAGGTCAATAACAGGGCAGTACCGGGCGGACGGGGGCATCGTGGAAAGAATACTGGAAGGATTAGGAACAATAGGTGTTCTAGGAAAAAACCGCAGAGTTAACTTGTCATAGATGTGGAACAAAACGCCAGGACCCGTCAGCCTTTTTTACAGGAAAAAATGGGGGAGTTGACTGGAGAGTATGTAATTGGAATAATCGCTCCTCACCTCACGAGATCAGAATGTACGGCGGCAATGCCAGCCTCTGCCTCTGGAGACAGAGGATCCTGGACACGGTACGGGCGGAAGGAAGATTTTGAGAAAATCACCAGTGGCTCAGTGTGCTATCCTTCCATAATCAATTTTTCCCTTGGGACCACAGTGCTAAGGAAACATGGGGAACCGAATCTCCTAAACAGAAAACGTTTTGTGAATGTGAGGTGCACTGAAGCAACTGCTTTAGTAGACAACAAAAATACATGGAATGTGCAAAGTTTCAGGGCATGTGCTGGAGGAAAGAAAAGATTCTAACCAAGGTGTGTCCACTTCAGTAGGGAAAATACTGGGCAGTACAAGGCAGGGTGTCCGGGACTTGTAAGTGAGGAAAATAGGCATGAGGGGAAAGAATGAAGGGCTTTCAAGAAGAAGGTGTGCGGGGAGATGTTCAGGGTCCAGGCTGTAAAAGAGGGCTTGGGGTGTGAAGTGTGGCACAGGAGCTTAGGAGTGGAGCAGCAAAAATCCTTGTTCAGTTAAAGAAAATTAAGACTGACAATTTAAGTCATAAGATCCCATCCCAGCAGTTTCACAGGGCACAAATGATTTAACAGAAAGCAACGAGTCAATAATGAAACTGTTAATGCTGAGCTGTAACTGCACAGGAACCTCCTTCAGCGCATGGCTCCTGTTCCCATTTCAAAGGCAGTTTCTTTGCCATTAAAGTCAATAAAAGATCAGTTTTCAGCATGAATAGAGTAGGCAAAGGAAACTGGAAAAAGTGGCTGGGGTCCCTGATATTTCTTAGGACCAAGGAATGTCATTAGGCTCAGGGAGAGGGGGTGACGGAGGCGCTTGTGTGGGCAGTTGCATCTGAAATGTCCAAGTTCACCGCAGCCGTAACAGGCATATGACGCTGGCGTCTGCTCCGAAGAGTTAGGCATCTGAGCAAAAGTATTATTAGGGTTTGATAAATGGAACCCGCGTCCTCTTCCGTGCCCTCGCCCTCGACCTCCAAAGAATTTTCCACGTCCTCTCCCCCTAGCCAGGTCAGTTCTTCCAGTATAGTAATTTATTTGTGTAGCCAAAAGTTTGGTCTGTGTCTCTGACTCTTTTAATTTAGTCTGTCTGTCAGCATGCTCTGCATGACGCTTGTCTTCCTCGAACGTTGCGGTCTTCCAGCCTTTTTGCAGGACGTGCAGACTTTGCTTTGAATGGCACTTCTCAGTCCCGAGATGAAAGGAGGCACTGCAGCATGAGTTCTATCGTTTGTATTGTCTAGCCCAGAGTGATTAGCCATCAGATCTTGCAATCAGTGAGCCGGCTGAAATTAGTGACCAGTTTGTGCCTTTTTTATATTTTTCTGCCAGGGCTCCTTTCAAAGGCTCTCACTGGGCGAGGAAAGGACCTTCATTCCAACGCCAAGGGACACCGTTATGATCACCGTGATTTACAGTTGCCCATGCGGTGCTCAGCTGTCGACGGAGCACCTGTGTCCACTGTGCAGCATTTGTTTCATACATGTTATCCAGCTGCTGTAACAGCTCCACAAATTGCAGTCCACC
Source organism: Erpetoichthys calabaricus (assembly GCF_900747795.2). Taxonomy (NCBI): domain Eukaryota; kingdom Metazoa; phylum Chordata; class Cladistia; order Polypteriformes; family Polypteridae; genus Erpetoichthys; species Erpetoichthys calabaricus. Next base: position 64,058,790 of record NC_041409.2, read on the forward strand.
GACTGCTCGTGCGCTGGGAGACAGATGACTCTTTTAATTTCTGCCATTACAATCCAGTAGCACCTTGTGAATGATCTGAATTATCTTCCTCAGGGTCAATATGTGAGGATGGGTCATAATGATATTGTTCATCGTAAAAACCTGCTCCAGACGGTTCGTCTGTTAACAGGGGTGTTGTTGGAGAAGAGGGTGCAGGAGGTGGAAGTGGGGGAGTTTTGGTAAGGAGGGGGTGGACAGATTACGGGGTATAGGGGGTCTTTCTTTTCGGTCTGCTTTCTTTTACTTTCAGGCTTGGGCGCTGTCTCTATCTTCATTTTCTGCAACGCTAGCAATAATTCTTCCTTGTCTTTTTTGTGTTTTGACTTCAGCAGCCAGCAGGTTGTTACGCCTCTGCTTATTCCACTTCTTACATGCCTTTTAAAATCCAACCCAGTCTGCTTCTCTATTAACTGTTTAGGGGACCCGCCTTTCAATCCCGGCGGTGTACTAGGAGCCTGGTGATTCTCTGAAAATAATCCTTCTAACATTAAGTTTTGAGGACCCTGGGGGACCTGTTTGACTGGTGTGCCATTATAATTTCCCATAGTAAGCGGCAGGCCTTCAACAGAGAGCAACTCAATCCCCGATTATTTCTCGTCCCACTTGTCGTCCCCGGAATCAACCAGTCGACAAGTGGAAATCAACCTCCCCTCTTCCAAATTTCACACGTACTCTAACTGCCCCTTTCACCCCTATTCCTCTTAATATAGGAACGTGCCACTCGGTCCTTTCTACTCGAATTCTTAAGGGATGACTTACTAGCATTCACACTGTGCCGTCACTCTCTATGAATCCCTAAAACCCTTCTAGGTCGATACGGTATGATTCTCTATTCTTTCAGCATGCTTTTATTTTTTATTCTCTTTTATTATTATTTTCTTTTTTCTTTTCCCCTTATACTTCTATTTCTTCCAGCACACCAGTCAAACCAACGGGAATCCCCCGAATCTACTCACCGCGACTCCTTCTGCCTGCCTGGAAAAATCCCATCCAGTTGCTTTTCGTTTCGGTCAGGAGGAGGTCAGCGACTCCCCACGCAGGAAAACGCCCGAGGTTGGCCAGTCCTAACTTTTACCGGAGCTGGTCCTCGATCCACGGAAATCGGTCCACTTGGACGAATCCGCCCAGGGAGTCGTCTGCCCGTCTCCTGCCCCACGTTCGGGCGCCAAAAACTGTGGACGAAAAAGGCACACTGGAAAGCAGACAGATAATATTTTCTCAATTCACTTTATTTATTCATTCGGAGTCGCAGTAAGTAGAGATTCAAAAGAGTATAACTTATTGCCGCAAAGCTCAATTGAACCCTGATCAAAAGCCAGGAGGGGTTTTTTATACTTCAGCATCTCATGATTAATAAGACAGAAAGATCATCCTTATCAAAACAGTAAAGTTAAACAATATGTCTGTTGAGCTAAGCATTATCTGTGTTTTGGAAGCTAAGCACAGGAGAGACGCCTTTGCATAAACTACATGTACAGTTCTGCAGCCTTGTGACCTTGTCCCTGAAACATTCACTCTGAGAAAGGGAAAAACAAGAAACAGCTTACATTTTATTCATCTGGACACTATTTCTCCTGAACCCTGGAATAACATATTTTTGTTAGTTCATAAGCCAAAGCGTCTCTCACTGGCAAGTTACAAAATAGTTATTATAAAAATTCTAATTTACTAAACACACAAAATACATGGTGCTGAGGAGAACATTCTTCTTCTACACACTGCAAAAGCAGCCCAAACCAGAAAAGACGGTTGGCAAAAAGTGGCCGGCAAATTAAATGCATGTGCATTGTACTTACTGAAAGCAGCGTTTCATTTCCTATGTGTCAGATTAATTATTATTTAATATGTCATAATTCCAGATCAAACGTGAGCACAAGAAAAACACGTGAAGTACAAGAATATTCTTCAAACTGGTAAATATTGGCATATAACTATTTAAAGAATTGATGACATAAAAAATCATATCTAATGTAAAGAACATTAATTTTAAAGCTAATAAGAAGGCAGACAAGCAAAAAACAGGTGGAGGTCCAGACCTAACCCCTGCAGAAGAGTTGGCTTTCCAGAAAAATGCCCATCGCCCTGTTTCTGAGGGCATTCCAGGGGGAAGCTCCTCCTCAGAACCAGTGGCAGGATGCAGTGGTCACTTCATTTCAGGTAAAGGATGGTCATTGCATATATTTGTCCTCAATGTGTGCCATAGGTATGTTCCATATAGCCCTCTTTTTCTGTTGGGTCAGTTGCAGGGAATGTCATATCCCTAGAAGCTGTGTCTGACCAACGAGATATTGACGAAGGTCAAATATTTGATGAAGACACTGTGTCTGATTATTCATCAGGAGGAGAGGTACATTTTCCAAATAATGTTTGATCAAATTCCACTGTGATCAGTCCCATGTGCCCCAATCACATTTGGAAATCCTAGGTAATGAGAATGTTAGGCTGATTGTGAGATTCTTTATGGAACTGTGGGTGTTTTTGCCTGTGTGTTGCCTACCTGCAATGGCATGAAACGCCTGTTTTGTCTGCACACGCAGGTGTCTAGGAAACACTATGAAAACCCGAAGGAAATATTTCAGAACCAAACAGACTTTACGAATTGCCTGTCAAACTGCACTTTTAGACAGATTTTCCGCATCGCCTACAGTAGGCTATATAAAAAAAGTGCTGCTTGCAAAAAACCTCAAAGCAGTGCATACTGCCTGTGTGGTTGTGAGAGCCCGACTTCGCCTAGTTTGACTTCGAATATAAGGTGCTAATAAATATTTGAGGTACAATATTCCCCCTCGGCTGAAGTGGTATCTTTCGAAAAAGAATTTCATCCAGGAGCAATAAAGGATCTTGTCGATCGCACAAAAACCCTCTCTATATGAAATTCTCTTCTTATAATTTGCGTACCGATATCAATTGGTCGCTCATTCATGAACGGCGAAGTCATGACTGAATGAATTCCACGCATGGACACTGATTAAGTGTGTAAACTAATCCTTGTTTACGTACTGCTCCGAGCAGGTTTGAGGATTAGGATGTGTTGCTATGACAACACTTCCAGCAAGAGTTTCGAAAAACCGACAGATCCAGGATCAGGCCAAATCATCAACCATGCTATCCAAGGATAATAAAATCTCTGGGATATTTGACTTTGCAGGTGAGTATATTACATTAAACAGGCGTCGAAGATTGGACGCTAAATGTTCGCCTTTAATAAATCCAATTTGATCTTGTGATATTACTGAAGGCAGCACTTTCTCCATCCTTCTAGCTTTGGACTTTGGAGAGTATCTTAACATCATTATTCAGAAGTGAAATTGGTCTTTATGATACATCCTTATTTTGTTTAGGAAAGACGGTGATCAATGCTTGATGAAAAGTTTGAGGTAGAATTTATTGTCTCTAGCTTCTGTGAATGTTGCTAATAGGAGGGGAGCTAGCTGAGTGGAGAACTTCTTATAAAATTCGTCAGGGTAGCCATCGGGGCCTGCTGCTTTCCCACTCTGAAGTAACTTTATAATATCTAGTAATTCTGGTAGCACCAGAGGTTTATCCAATTTCTCTACACTAAGAGTATCTATTTGTGGTCTCTCTAATGCATCCAGAAATGCATTAGATTGTGTCTTGTCTTCTTTAAACTCAGTAGAATATAAGGATTTATAGTAGTCTCTAATCGTGTGCATTATATTTTTATGGTCAATGATTATGTCTCCGTTTGTGTTGGTAATTGCTGGGATTGCATTGCGAACTTCTTGCTTGTGGATTTATTGAGCTAAAACCTTATTAGCTTTCTCTCCATGTTCATAGTAATAATGTCTTGATTTAAAAATGAGTTGTTCAGTTTGTTTAGTTGTTAAGAGGTTGAGCTCTGAATGCAGAGCCTGCCTTTTCCTATGAAGAGCCTCACTTGGACACCTGGCATGTTCTTGATCTATTCTAGTAATTTCGTTGGCTAGCTTTGATACCTGCTTGGTTTCCAATTTATTTCTGTGGGAAAGATATGAGATAATCTGTCCTCTTAAGAAGGCCTTCAGGGTTTCCCAGAGTATTCCTGCAGAGACCTCTGAGGATATATTTGTAAAATATATCAAATACAAAATATTTGTTTTAATATAAATTCTGCTAAAATTCTCGTCTGCTAATAAAACTGGGTTAAGATGCCATCTGTGAGATGAGTATGTGGGGCATAATGATTTTATCTCCAGGATCAGAGGGGTATGGTCGAAAATAACAATAGCGTTGTACTTGCAGGATTTAATCGTAGGCAAGAAATGGTTATCTATAAAAAAATTATCAGTTCTTGAGTAGCAATGATGCACTGGTGAGTAGAAGGAATATGTTCTTGAATTTGGGTTTAGAAATCTCCAGGGGTCTAATAAGTTGTGGTCAGTTACAAACTGTGTAATTGTCTTTGCAGTGTTAGATGTCATCGCCCCTGTGACAGGAGACCTATCTAGGTCTGGATTTAAAACACAATTAAAATCCCCAACCATTATAATTTTATGAGTGTTCACATTGGGAATGGATGCAAATACATTTTGGATGAATTCCCTATCGTCCACATTGGGTGCATAAACATTTATCAAAATCACTTTACAATTAAATAAATTACCCATAACAATGATGTGTCTCCCTTCAGGATCAGATACAACATCTGATACTACAGATGAGACTGTTCTATGTATGAGAATTCCCACACCTCTAGTTATTTTTTTGTAAAGCTGGATTGGAACATTTGGCCAGTCCAGTCTTTTTGCAGCTGGAACTGATCCTTGCTTAATAAGTGGGTCTCCTGTAAAAATACTATTTTAGCGTTTAGACCTGTTAGGTGAGAGAATACTTTCTTTTTAATTCATGATTCAGGTCTTTAACATTCCAGCTCACAAAATTAACTGTCCCGTCTTGGAGACATTGATTCTGAATTTTTGATGTCATTTTGTAGTCTTAACTGAAAGTGAGACAGCTTTGACCTTAATTTCAAATTTTCCCAGGGGTTATTGCCATGCAGTCTGTTGTTACATTGGTAATTATAATTATAATGATTAAAAGAATAGATTACAGATAGCTTTCTCTCTTTCTCCCCCCCCCCCACCAGTCCCCCTCCCCGCTTTGCCTCCCCACATGAGGCTGAACCATACTTCACAAAGTCCCAGTCCTCTGACATACCTAGAGACAGAGCACATCCAAAACAAAACAAACTCCCAGCAGCGGTTTATGTGAATTAAAATAGAGATATCGCAGCTGTTGCTTTTCCATCAGCGGTGGATGCTAGATTTTCGGCTGTTTCAGTTCAAGTCGTGAATGTCTGCTTAACATCCTCCAGCTGATCGGCAAATGTGATCAGTTTAGACGCATTTTCCTGAGTGTGCTCCTTAATTTTTTCCAGCATACATTTAAAGGCCGCCTCAAAGCAATTATATACACGTTTCTCCGAGTTTTTATTATCCTGCTGCAGCTTTTGCAGCTCCCGCCGCAGCTTCTCACTTGTCTACTCGCTTGTCTTCTCACTTATCCTCTCGTTTGTCTTGAGCATACTATTTCTTTCTTTCTTTCTTTATATCATTCTTTATCTCTTGCTTGAGCTCAGCGATCATCACCTTCAGTTTGGACAGATCACTTCAGCTTTCGTGCACCATAGGTGAAGCGGAAGGCTCTATTACAGCCGATGTTCCTGGCTCGCAAGTAGGTGAAAGCTTGGACTGCAAGGCCTTTTCCAGTTTCAAGTGATCCTCTCCAATTGGCTATCGTGACCTGCATCACTTGCACATTCGCTCCCATTTTCACTTTCAACTGGAGACGATGCAGCGGACCTTGGTCTAGAGGAGTCTGGGCTTTCGCCTGTCTGTTCCAGGTCGGTCTCTGATAGGCCGTACCTTGAACTTGAACTTGGACTTGTCTGTCTAGCCTTGGATGTAACTTTAGGTTTCTTTTCCATTTCTTTCTGACCCCCTTTCTTTCCGACCATGTTTATATATGCTTGTATGTACTGTAATAGAACCCTCGAGTTGGATAAATACAGGATACCTCGGAAAAATAAGAATAATAATACCGCTGCTAATGGAGCTTAGCTTCAGACGTCCATCTCCCGCAACGGACGCGACCAATTCGTTACATCTGTTTGACTAATGTGTCTGGTTTCTCTGCCAAAAACAAGAAGTCAATTGAATATCCTAATCTGCCTTCAGCAATGAGACCCGTGCCACATGACGACAGTCTTCCAATTCCGAAACCACCAGAGGATTGTACCTTAGACGCACCAGATGAAGAAACTGCAATGCAGGGTACTGACAGTGACATTGACCCGGATTTTGAACCGTGCTCATCAGGCGATCCACATCTGGTAACACAGTCCGAATTGAACACAATTGATCACAACCCGGAAGAGTGGCGTCTCTTCATTGATTCCTCAATGTTAAGCCTGAAAGCTGTTCTGCTACACAATGGCAACGTTTATCCTTCAGTACCTGTTGGCTATGCAGCACACATGAAAGAAATGTATGAGAATATGAAACTGTTGCTGAAGCACGTCCACTATAGCAGGTACAACTGGAATATCTGTGGAGATCTTAAAGTCATTGCTCTGTTACTAGGACTGCAGCTCCGCTATACAAAGTACTGTTGTTTCATCTGTGAATGGGACAGCGGTGCAAAATAGTTGCACTATTCTCGACAGAACTGGCCACTCTGTAAAAAGTTAGTTCCAGGACATAAAAATGTGGCACATGAATCACTTGTTGACTCGGCAAAGATATTTTTGCCTCCTCTTCACATAAAACTGGGACTCATGAAGAATTTTGTGAAAGCACTGAACAAGGAAGGCAAAGGTTTTCGTTATTTAAGACAGATGTTCCCAAGAATAACTGACACCAAGATCAAAGAGGGCATTTTTGTTGGCCCCCAAATCAGATGTTGTTGACAATTTTCTGGGAAATTACAGGGGCCCAAACTACATTCAGCTGGTAGACAAACTTCTCAAAGCATACAAGACAATGAAGTGCAACATGTCACTCAAGATTAATTTCCTCCAATCACACTTGGACTTCTTCCCCGCAAATCTCGGTGCTGTCAGTGACGAACATGGTGAAAGGTTTCACCAGGACATTGCTATGATGGAGAAACGATACCAGGGCAACTGAAATCCGTCAATGCTTGCTGACTACTGTTGGACACTGAAACGTGATGCGCCAGACATTGAATACAAAAGAAAATCAGGAGCAAAACAATTTTAATTCTGTTGAATTTAATAGCTTATTCGAAACATAAACGTGACTAAATACGTTATTGTCAGTAAACATATAAACGTATATTTCTCAGAGTTCCTACGTGATGCAGTAAAACCAAAACTATATTTGTGCATACCCAGTAGGTACCTGTCACAATCAGCAACTTTTCAAAAAAATTGTTGTGCAGTGTAATCTGAATCTGTAAATAGTTTTTAAGAATCTCACTTTACAAAGCTGTAGAAGTAGATTGTCATATTATTATTATTATTGTCCATTCTTCTGCAAACCTCATTGACTTCTCCAGTCCTACTTTCCACAACTCTTTTTATTTTAATTTAGTTTTTTTTTTTTGGTCCCGTTAGTGCAATTCAAGTGCATTGTAGTATTGAGACTCCAATTTTGACTAAATCTCAGGTGCTGCTGCTACTTCAGTGCAGTCACCTGAGGGCAAATAAAAGAGAATATTGCATCCTCGGTCTTTCTGCTGAGGTATTATCTTACGTTCCTTTTCATGTATTAATCTTCTTTGAGGTTTTGTTTTTATTAGGAATTAAGAGAATTTATATGAGAATTTATTTCTTTGTAAAAAGGTTACTTTTGAATTTTAATTACTTTTATAATCATTGTGCCATTTTGAATATTTTTAAAGTGCACTTGTACATAATATGAAAAGCACTGTTTTTTTAATGGTAGTTTACAGGGACTGTGGTTACATATGCAACAATTGCTTCATCAAAAATCTTCTCATTCTGGGAAGAGTTCTTTGGATTTTAAACTGAATCTATGAGAAGGTCCCTAATAAGTGGACAAAAAAAGACAATTTAATGTCTTTACCTAGAAGGATACTAATGGATTAAGTAAACCTGAACTTAGCATGTATTAGTGTATGCAGCAAGAGAAACTCTTTGGTGTTTCACAAATCTGTTACCATATTTATGGAACGTGTTAGCAATCTAAATAAATAAAGGTTCTTTCTGGAACCTTATGTGGGTGGTTCTCCTATGTCATCACTCTGAAGAACAACTTTGGCACCTTTATTTTAAGAGTGCACCTACTGTTGTTGTCACGTTTGTCTGCCTTCATGAAAGAGCTTCGCTCCCAGTGAAACGACTTCATTAAAGTTTGGTATGATTTTTCTTCAAGGAAATTTATTCAATTTTTGTTAAAATATCTCAAACAGAGTGCACTGAAATTTGAAAACCTCTCATTTAAACGCACTGGAGACTTTTCAGAGTCACCTATCTTAAAATACAGAAATATGTTATACAACTTCAAATACGGATTGCTGTCATTTATTGTTTTAAATTTACTGTGAATGTTGTGTATACTTTTCCTATTCAGATAGCCTCTCTTCTTCTTCATCCTTTCCCACTACTATGTGGGATTGATGTGCTTGATCATCCTTCTCCCCTTCAATCAATCCTCTCCCCTTCCCCATTTCTCTTCCTTCCTCCTCACCCACCATGTACCCTTTCTGTCATCTCTCTACTCTTTTCCACATGCCCATTTGGATCACCACCAACAATCATCTTTTCTCCATCTTGTACTGGCCTAAGCTTTTCATCCATTCGCGCCCAGAAAACATCCTTCTCCTCTTCCTCCTAGAGCACTTGAGGAACACATGCACAAATGACATTAACTACAGTCCCACCAAGGTACAGCTTGACACTCATCACCCTGTCATTCCTCCTATTCACACTGACATATCTATCCTTTAGTTTTTTGGGTTCTACTATACCTATACCATTTCTCTCTTGCTCATTTGCTCCACTATACAACAACTTAACTTCTTCCCCATTCTTTTGTCTTATTCTCCTTCCATCTAGTTTCCTGCACACATAGCACTCCCACTTTCCTCCTTTCCATCAAATCTGTCAGCTATCTTCCTTTCCAGTCATTGTCCCAACATTCAGTGTCCCCACTCTGACCTTTAACTTACCCTTTTCTTTCCCCTTCACTGTCTACTTCTTCTCCTTTTTCCAGACTAACTTCTTTAGCCAGGCCTGCCCTTGACCTGGTAGACCTTGCTCACTTGCCACAGGGGTCAGGTGAAGCCCCTGAACGTCACCTATTGGATATGCCCTATCTGAAGCTGGTTCTATCATTAAGGTTTCGGCTATGTTTTACAGCCGGATACCCTTTCTGACATTAATCCTCTCTATTTATCTGGGCTTGAGACCAGCACCAAGTTGGTGGCTAAATTCTAATCCGATAGCCACTGCTGATGGCAAAACATACTGTATCTACGTGTATAATATGAGTTGTTGAAGCACAGAGCTGCACATGCAGCAGAGAACTCCCCATCATCTAAGCTGCCTATGTAAACCTTTGCTACACCAACTCGCTTTTCCTGCTGCTTGTAGTTGCACCGGTTTAATTTGGTGATCTTTGTAACCATAAATATACAGAACATTCAAGAAAGGGAAGGAAAACGTCACTTATCTTCCCTAGAAATTAATCCATTTGGAAAAAAGCTTTGTAAGCTATCATATATACATTGAAAAAAACATGTGCTCGGTTTTAATGTATGCTAAAAAAAATGCAGGTTATAATGATTTAATTTTTTACTCACACTAGTATTTATTGGCAAACTACCACAATGACCTGTTATCAGTCGTGGTTCATTGAAGCCAAAAATTTTGCTTGAGATCTTAACATTGATGTTAAACCTTCATCCGGAATGTCTTTAAAAAATTATGTTTATGAAATATAAACTACAATTAGCTATAGACCTCACAACCAACAACTACTAGAACAAAAAAATGTAATTTTTTACTTGACTTGGAATCATTTGGGCTCAGTTTTTAACTACATGATTCAGTAAAAAGCTATTGTTTTTATGTACTCTATCTGCATATGTAATTTCATTCTATTATCATGGTTATATTTGGATTTTACTCATTGTTGCAAGATGTTTAATTAACATAAATATGATTTTTCTCTTTAAATAAAACAACATTAGTAATGCTTCAACTTTCCTTGAAACCAACTGAATGTTACACCATGCGCACATTTTCTAAATTCTTTCTTCATGCATTCTGCCTGTTATGATTATTTTGGCTCCAAAAATAGCAAAGGGTGAGGCCTTCAAAATTAGGCCACAAGACAGGTCTGACATCAAGGTGAGCCTCACTCTCAGCAGGCCTCAAATTGGATGTCAGACTTTCAGATTGAAAAGGAGTAGCACAGAGTATCAAAAGCTTGAAGTATACTGTACAGGTATCGCTCCAGGGGGAGATCTGTAAAAACTCCTGTGGGTCTGTGGGTTGAGACATGTCCTTGTCCAAGTCAACAAGATATCTTTATAAAATTGAAGATATATTAACAAAAAATAGAAAACATACAAATGCTTAAAAAATAAAAAAGAAATTGCCTAAAAGGCAATCCTCACCAAACAAGTCCCAATACTTCTTCTTTTGGCTGCTCCTGTTAGGGGTCGCCACAGTGGATCATCTTCTTCCATACCTTTCTTTTCCTCATAATCTGTAGATAAAGCTTACTAAGTTGATGGCAAATGAAAGCTGTAGAATTTGTAATCTGGATGAATTCTCTGCAGGTGGTCCAGTTACATTACAGATTATACTGTATGTATTATCTTTTTCTCCTGCCTTGTGCCCTGTGTTGGCTGGGATTGGCTCCAGCAGACCCCCGTGACCCTGTGTTCAGATTCGGCGGGTTGGAAAATGGATGGATGGATGGTATTACCTTTTTCATTATGATGATGTATTTTCAAAGTTAAAAAAATCACTGTTTTCACTCATTAAGGCAAGAATGGGATTCACTGCCTGATGGAAAAATACAGAAAGGTAAGAAAGGATATGAAACATTAACAGGAGGTATTTTATGTCCATCTTTACTGCCAAATTGTTAGATTTACAGCACAGACCAACATTTGACTTTCCATTCCAAACTGTTGTCCCAGTATTTGTGTGAACTAATTCAGTTCTTGTAAACAGAAATTCAGCCTTTGCAGCAAGCCATTCATAGTTTACAACCTTCATAAAACAGAAGAAAATGATAAAAGTTATTTATACACTGAAAAATAAAACAATGAAAATGAAACTATTGGTTATCAGACTTTGTAAACATCAGGCCTGTAATATATGTTAGTTTTGTAATCGTGTCAGTTATTTTTATCTTTTGTAACAAGCACACAGCAGTAGCTTTCCTCTCTGAACTCCTGCCTGCTGCAGCGTGAATAACACTGAGCATTTTAACTGTGATATTTTTTTCGCACTCTTATATTAGTACTATTACACCTGAATGCAAGCTCAATGTGTGGGACACCCAAATACCTACTGTAGATGTTCCCAGTGTTATTCCCCTAAAGAAAGATTGAATTTCAGCTTCCATTAAAATACTTGCACATAGGAGAATGTGTAGTGAATCCAGCCATCTTCTCTCTCTCCCCATCTTTCCATCACAAGAGAAAAAAGAACCAACATTAGGTTAGTCTCAATGTTTTTTGAGTCACGGACCCCTTTAAGAATCTGATGAAAGCTATAGATTCCCTTCCGCAGAAATATTCATGTAAATACAACTTTGCAAGTAATGAATATAATGGACTTTATTTATCAAGATTTGATTGTCTCATACATATATGACATACTGTACAAAGTATTTGTAAGAGTTATTTGCTAGTTATTTAGGTTATGTCAAGTAGATAGAAGTATTTGCTTAGTTATGTTGAATGTTTGCCTATAAAAAACAGCATAGTCTAAGAGAGGTTTCTTATAACCCCTACAAGTTGAATTGAGTTGGTACATTCTAAATATTTCTTGTCACTTTGACTGCAGCTTAGGCTCAGTAAGTGACCTGGCTTGCCGAAAGTAAGGCATGGAGGGCACACAGTTTCAAACGGTGCCTTAACGTGCCCAGTTGTATGTAACGCAACAAGCTTTATTGAATGTACTGTGCCTTACGTTCAGCACATACAGAAGGTAACGTAAAGCATCCTTTAGTATAGAAAACAACTAAAGTTTAACAAGAAAAGGCTAAGTTTAGAGAGGAGACATTTTTCCCCTTTTTTTTTTTTTTTTGCTTTTTATTATAGGTGTGTAACGACCTTTTACTTTATTCCTGTGTGGACTGTTAAGTTAACTTTTGGACTGAGAAGTTTCTTTTGGCACACGTTTGACCCATGATTGATCCTGTTTTACCTTCCAGCAGATACAGTATTATCTATCCATGTATATATATTAAATCCTAAGCCTAAAAGTGCAACGATTTTAAGTCACGTTTTTTGTCATGCTTTAAATTGGGCTTATTTTAAAACCTACATATATATGTTTGCTGCGGTGGGTTGGCACCCTGCCCGGGTTTGGTTCCTGCCTTGTGCCCTGTGTTGGCTGGGATTGGCTCCAGCAGACCCCCATGACCCTGTGTTCGGGTTCAGTGGGTTGGAAAATGGATGGATGGATATATATGTTTGGTATCATTCTTTTCAGATTTTAGCGAACTTTAATGGGATGTTGTTAGATTTTCAAATTCTTACTCCGTTTTTAAATTATAAAGTAAAAAATATCAAGAACTCACGTCCCATGAGATGAGACTTTGTGTCAAGAGATTTAACCACGCCCGGGGCTGGAAATAAAAGACAAAGAGTAGGACGCCTGCTGTACAGGCTTTTAAATGTTCGAAGCACCGTGTGAGATGCAGATCACGCGGCATGGCAGCAGCAGCAGCAGCAGCAATAGGAGGTAAAAAAAATCTGTATTTGTTTCCCCTTGTATCACTGTTTAAGAGGGGGTTTTAAAGGAGCGACCGCATCTACTTGGGGTGCGTTCAGCCCTCCTCTTCACAACGGAAGCAGCAGAGATGCAAAGTGGCTGGCGCGTAGCGCAGGCTAGGGGGGGGTTGGCGAGTGAAGCAAGCAGGGGGCAAACCCCCTAATTAAACTTTAAAGCAAACAATCTAAAAAAACACTCCGTTTTATGCCAAAATTAATGGCCATGCGTTATAATTATGAAATACAATCCTCTTGTGCAAATTAAAACAGATCTACTACATTTTCTACTACTACTACTACATCTACTCTAAACCAACAGTACCGGCTGTATAGTGAATATAAATGTTAATTTGTATCTGACCCTCATGGACCCCCTGAAACCCATCCATGGACCCCTAGGGGTCCACGGACCTCAGGTTAAGAACCCCTGGTCAAGAGAACAAAAAGAAACTTCACTCAGTCTAACCAAAATTAAAGTGTCCGAGAAGTTCCTTATTTCTTTTTAAATGTACGTCCTATTGACTTTAGCTCTAATTTGCTTAGAAAGATATTTTATCATACCCTGTGACCCTGCTCAGGATTAAATGAGCTTGGAAAATGGTATGGTAGATATTTTCTTTCAATTGGTAAATATAATTCCACTTAAAGCAAGTCTCTGGTGTAAAGTAAAGCACATGATGAATGTACAAAAAATAATTTTAATTTCAAAAATTCTGAATTTATCCTTATATCCGAGTTAAGGCTTCATATGTACAGAGTGAAGCTGTTAAACTGACTTGTACTTCACATTTATTTAAATTTCTTGTGCACATGTTCGTTGTAATGAGTTGGAGCAATTGCTTTAACATCAAGAATAATTTCAGCTAATAATACTTTGCCCCATGTCTAAAGCTTTGAAGCTCAAAACTGCCTGCAGATTCAAATACCCCTCACTCGCCGTGTGACTTTGAGCATAACTCGTAACACAGCAGGGCTCACTTTATTAGCTGCCATGAATTTGGTTTTTATTAGGTGCACAGCATGATTCTCTATTTGTTTAGCCCATTAGATTTGATTTTGAGAATTTAACATATATATTAATGTTATCATTTTGTTGTTTCTGTGCCACCATTTTGAATTATACAGGCACCGCCATTTTGTGGCTAGGAGAACTTATATATCCATCCATCCATTTTCCAACCCGCTGAATCCGAACACAGGGTCATGGAGGTCTGCTGGAGCCAATCCCAGCCAACACAGGGCGCAAGGCAGGAACCAATCCCGGGCAGGGTGCCAACCCACCGCAGGACACACACAAACACACCCACACACCAAGCACACACTAGGGACAATTTAGAATCGCCAATCCACCAAACCTGCATGTCTTTGGACTGTGGGAGGAAACCGGAGTGCCCGGAGGAAACCCACGCAGTCACGGGGAGAACATGCAAACTCCACACAGGGAGGACCTGGGAAGCGAACCCGGGTCTCCTAACTGCGAGGCAGCAGCGCTACCACTGCGCCACCGTGCCGCCCGAACTTATATATTGTTAGCAATTATGCTTGGCTGGTATTGTCTGTTGACCAGAAGAAGCCACAAATGATGTCATCTTGACAATGTGAAGAATCTCTTGTGGAACTAGACAGTGTTTACTTTGAGTATTTAGGACTTCTTGCATGTTTTATTTTTGAATCAGTTTTTGATTTATATATTTGGCTCTGAAATTTTTTTTTTTCTTATTTAGCAACAACTTAGTTTTGTTTTTGACAATTTTTCTGTGTCTCTTCATTTCTTGATGCATTTTATCTTTGTTACTGCCTTTTTCCAAGCATTAGCAGAACATTAAGGCATTCTTGCTTCTGTCCCTGCTTTTACATCTCTCCTACAACTTATTTTCGGCCTTTTATTTTTATGTTTTCATTGGGGGGTTGAGGGGATCATGCATTGATAAGTCATAAGTTAATGTCTTGCTGTTCTGTCTTTGTGGCACATGTATGATGACCCTGCCAGTATGTGTCATCATAAATGACAGCTTATAAAAGCATAAAAGCCATTATGTTTTGTTGGTTTGTTTTGGGAGACAAAATATATATTTATTTATTTAAAATTTTTAGTGAAATTCTAGAGGAAGGATTCCAGAAAAAATTTAGGACATTAGAATGACTGGGACATTTGATGATACATATGATTAGGACATTTTGTTTTTCTTTCTTTCAGTCTTCTGTTTAGTTGGTCACATTACATATTACTGTGGCAAAATCAAAATGCTGGAAACCTGTACTGCATTTGGTATTTCTGAAGGTTGCCCCTTCTTCGAAGGTGTTGTCTGTTGAGTTGCTCTGGCACTGCACGTACAGCAGTGGTCTAATCCTGCCATGGTGAAAACAACTTGTATTTCATGCCTTATCTTTCAAAAACACACATAATTCTCTCTCCCTGCTTTCTCATCTTTGTATTGTCTGAAAAATATAACCTAAGTTGTATAGTTCAGGAAAAAGGTCTGAAAATGAAATACCTAAAGTAGCACATAAAAAGGTAACAGGCCAGCAGTAGGCTAACCAGGATGTAAATGAAGAACTGATCATGAAAATCACTAATGTTAAGTAAAAGTCAAAAGCTAAATAAATGAGCCAAAAGATCAAAAAGTGGAAAACAACTCTTTCCCTGAAAAACTGCTAGCCAAAACAAAGCTTTTTGTGTTTTTAATAAACAAACTTGGACAATGGTTTTGCCACCACTTTAAATACTCGTGTGCTAATAACGTGATGTTGTATTCAAATGACAAAGCAATGGATCAAAATATGATAAATATTATGGCCGCAACCTATAAAATAGTTTGTAAATGGTGGTGAAACAAATAAACAAAATGGCATTGTATGGGCATATCAAACATAATAGTAAAATTTATTAATCACCAGAAAAATAGAATAAAAATAAACAAAAATAGTCGAGGACTGTAAAAATGGAAATCATAAAGCCTGTGAAATGCCTTAAGAAAGAAAAGGCAGAAATATATTTTTAAATAGAGAGAGAAAGGGTTAGGAGTACATGCTGATAAAGGGCATTGCCTCACCCACCACATGACAAACCAACGCAGGATCCAAGATTAAGACCCGAGTGCAGCCATGCAACTGGTGACACCTCAGCACCCCACTAGTTCAGATGGAATGGAACAGTGTGAGGGTTTTTATGGTGCCCGGAGTGCCAATTCTGCCACCAACCCCCAGGTTTTTCCCTGCAGGTTGGAGGGCCTACATGCAGGGCTGGATGCAGATTAACGTCATACCCAGAACGGAGCAATGGCAGGTTAAAGGCCATGCTCAGGGGCCCAATGGAGTAGAGTCACTTTTGGCGTTTACAGGATTTAAACCGGCAACCTTCTGATTGCCAGTGCAGATCCCTACCTCAGAGCCACCACTCCACCCATTTAAATAGAGAGTGGGAGATTTGAAGTAAGTCACAAAATGGGCAAAGGCCAAAGCTATGAATCTTTCCTATCTGTCATCGCAGTCCAATCTCTAAACAAAGACGTAGTCAAAATACCATTTTGCACAAATTCTAAAACCAAGAAGACTATAACTAATACAGGTGCTCTCAAAGTTTTTAGGTTTCTATCCAATCAAATAATCAAGATGTGCATGACGCCTGACCTCTATACCCTCTATTTAGTGACATCACAGGTCATGACTGCTGAATGTCTTGCATAGCAATGTGACTAGCAACTGTACTCAAGCTAAGTTGTAAATGACAGCGCCCACAAGGAACAAAATGGCAACATGATGAGACATTCAATATTTTTAACAATTTTAATGTTTGCCTTTAGCACAAAATAACCTTGAGTATTCCACCAAGAACATTATATAAATGCCAAACAAATCAATGAAATACTAATGAAAAAACAGAATCTTGACAGACTGCTGTTAGTTTGTTTGTATGCTCACTATTTTTACTAAATACTGTTTTTCAGTATCTCCCTAGTATAGTGACTATCTAAATTAAAGTGGTCAGCATCTCTAATTTGTTTTAGGTAGCTATAGTAGACAGTATCTTTGTGACAGGTATTGTGGCATTTCCTAATAATATGGTTCATTTGCTTGTATGTCTTGTGCATCTTGGAAAATTTTTCAGCATTCTGAGGTTTTACTTAAGTTAAATCAAAGGATGCTTGCATTAACCACACAGGTTTAGGTGAGTGAACCAAATTGCCTTGTTTGTAAATCATGGTAGGAATTCCAACACTACATGCTTTTTTTTTTAGTTTGGCCCTATCACTACAGTGACCACAAGAGGTCACTTAACCAACCAATATTCAAGATCTTTGATTAAGATTCCCATCCTCCAGAGTAGGATGCTTTTAATATAAGTACAGAATAAATCATAATAGGGATATGTAAGCCACAGCTTTCTCCACTTGATAGGGATGGTGTTATGACTAAGATTTTTATACAAATCAAAATGGGTGTGAGGCCTCCTAAAAGTACCATAAATGCAGGGCCATAACCTAAATAGCCTGTCCTAGGAGGCTTAACCCAAATCCAGTTAGCCTCAAAACTGGTAACTGTAGACATCTGGCCTAGCAAACATTAAAAATAGAAAACTGTATTAAATAACTAGAAATGTCCAAAAGCTAAAGCCCCACAAGGAGGAGGGTCACTTTCAACCCCCAGCTTAGGCTGAAAAAGGCAACCAAATAATCTTTACATATGAAGGGTTTAACGGAACAATACAAGGAAAAATGATCAAAAGAGCAAAAATAGGCAAAAAAGAGTTGCCTGAAAATCAGTTCTAAGTAAAAAATGTCCAAATCACAATCCAGAAGAGAAAACCCGGGGCAGGAGCAAAATAATTTAAGAAAAACAGGAAATGCAAAGATGAGAACAATATTTACTAACTCTTATCACAAACACAAGTGCAATGGTCTCCTGCTTCGAGCTTACTTAGCTATGGCTTTACATAGACAGAGAGAGAGGTCAGAAGGAGTGATGTCATGGTGGCCCCGCCTCCTCAGGCTTCACCCCTAAAATATAATATGGCAGAGCTCCTTCATGTGCAGTTGTCTATTGTGAACTGAGTAGGCCTAGACTAGCTAATGTTTCATGCCAGACCGGAATTGGGTGACCAGAAGTGATGTCTTTGTTGGAGATAACCTTTATTGGTGTGGGGCCATTACACGCCTCTTTCTAGTTTCCTCCAGGGACATGTGCTGTACATCTTTGGAAGTTTCCAGTCTTCTACTGCAAATAGAGAGAACAACATGCTGTGAAGCATCTCGGGCTCCTAATCGTATGCCCTACAGTTTTCCTTCTGTTCCCAGCTCATGTCTCATGGAGATGTGGAGAAAACTGTGTTTAGACATTTAGACCACCCAGCGGCATCTCTGCTTCATGTTTGATTTTGATTTTATAGCAGTACAGTGGAACTCTGCTCAGTCTCTGCTAGTCTGTTTACTTCTTCTTCAGCAACAACAGCTATTTGCTTTAAGCAGTTTGTTAAATCAGGCTCTCTGTGACTGCTTTGGTCTGACGACAAGGTGCTTAACCTTTGCCAATAACATTAATAATGCTGGAGGCATTTAGAGAAAACATTTTTATTAATTGATTTCTTTCCACCTTCTTATATCATGACAACACAAATATGCAAGGAGTTCTGAATTTTAAATTTGAACAAAATCAACAGTTTAACCATTTAATTCCCTTTTTCTGACATACATATTTCAATTACTTCTGCAATGACAAGGGATAACTGCATATATTTCAATGTTAGCTATTATTATTTATTTAATCTATTATAATAGTTTAATTTGACTTAATTCAGTCTTTGTGTAGCTGCCACAAGACATGCCAAGATCAACAAGAGACGTATATGGTAAGTACTTTTATTTAAAAAATGTGGAGAACCATAAAAATCTTTGCACCAATTTGCTGTAACTGTGGACAGGATAGCCAATCAAACATGAAATAGATAAATGAAAGAGTTAATAAAAAGTGGACTGGAGTTGTTGAGCTTCAGTAGAACAATATGATGCCTGGAGCCTGAGGCAAGTCACAAGGGAAAGACAGGAATGATAAAGATCAGAAAATGAAAGTGTTTTTTTAAAGGGCAACCAAAAAAATGTTGTCAATAAATAGGCTCCAATCAGAAACCAAAATAAATCAAGCACCAAAGTTCAAAAATTGAGCCAAACATTTGTGACAAAATGGAAAAAACAAAGTCCTAAATGCCATTCTATAGCCCTTTCCCCTAGTATGAATGTGTCACAAGTTTTTTAGTAAGAAATCTAAAGATTTGTATACACCATCATGCACAATGCCATCTTAAATAGCATGACTGTGATGACTACTGGAGCTCAGATCACCTCTATGATATGACAACAGATTGTAAGCAAGTGTTTGGTGTGCTGTTTTATATTTAAATATGTCTTTTTAGTGATTTAAACCTGTAAATTCTAGTTATCTTGTGAAAAAAACTTTTTTGCAATCTAGATAAATTTCCATTTTAACTGTTCAGTTAATAGACAATATATAATTGTTTGCTTTGCTTACCTGCGCCTGGCCAGCATCAGTCTCAAGGATTACAGTTAAGGCTTGTAAAGGCCAGAAGACATGTTTTGCTCAAGACCCTTTGCAAAAAGTAAATGACTGATTGCTAGAAGATTCAAGAATATGGGTTGTGCACAATCAGGATTGGTTGAAAGTCACAAGGCATGAACATGGCAATGGAGTCAGCTCCAATGCTACATTTGTCTAAGAGGTATAGTAAATATCATCATAAATATATGGTTCACCAGTAACTCATTGTTTCTATCTTCTCCTTTATCTTGTCTATACAGTATACCTTGCTGTACCAAAGGACGACTAGCTTAGAAGTACAATGCAAGATTGAAGGATCCTCTTAATATCTAGGCACACTGGATCTGTAGACTTCCATAAAGAAGAACTGAACATCTAGGTTGTGTGAGTTGTTTGCTATGGCCACTTAAATTTGCTTTGTTCTGGGCACATTTAAAAATGAGATCTTTATAATGTTATGAATAAATAAAAGTTTGAACCCAGTTCTCTGCTTTCTTTGTACTCTATCTGACTGCTATCAAGTTATCAATGCAGTCAAATGTGAATATAAAGTGCAATATAAATAAAATTTATTATTATTCACACTTGTGGTGAGCACAGGACGAGCTACAGACTGATGCCTCATTTCTGTGGCAGGCTGGTAAGTGTGACTTAATAGAGCAGGAGTCAAAGGCTTAGAAAATTCTATATTCAAAAGGCACGTTGAGTTAACAGGTGTCATTGCTGTCATTCTGGAGCTTATGACTTGAGGCTCCCAAACTGGGTTTGAATGACAAAATTGCAGAAAGAAATATTTGAGCACCAGGATCAGGAGATGAGAAGAAGATAATGAAGTTTGACATGTGCAAGCATCTTAAACCAGAAACGTTAAAGAAAGCCTAATATTCAAATCCTATTATTTTAATGTTAAAAATAACTTATCTCCATTAAAATGCTCATTATTACTATTGCATGTAAGTTTGTTTTCAAGAGTCCAAAAACATGGACACTGCTGACAGCAAACCACCATCTTAAATAGGCTCAATGACAGAGCTCCATTGATTATAACAAAATGGCTGCCACTACTGAAAAACACCTGAAATTGTGGCACTTGTGTTTAGAAATGAAACATAAAATGTTTGTGCAAAAAGAAAACATAAATGATGAAAAAATAATATTTCAGAACATGAATAAATAAACAAAACACAAAACTCATACAAAAGCATTATCCACACATTCAAAAACAAATCAAAATAACTGTTATGTTATACTTGGGGGTGGACATCTATTTTATTTTTTTACACCAATTTTCAACATGCTCCTCTCTTTACAGAATAAATCAGACCAACAGAAGTCTATGAATATTATACAGAAGGGAACTGCTGTAAATTTAACACTTACAGTAAAAAGATTCCACATCAAAGCATAAAGAAGCAAATTAAGAAACTGCCTATGAAAGTGGTCCTAAGAGGTGGGCTATCTGCCAGTAATACCAGGCCCATTCTCCTGCAGGCCGGAAAAGGCTTTTGAAACATTTATCCTAAATATAATTCCCTGAAACATCAGACAACCAGTACCACACAAAGGCTGCACACGACATCCTCTGTGCTTGTCTAGAAATTGCACTTGATGTCTACTTCAGCAGCAGTTCCTTCTGAAAGGTTTCTAAAGGGCAGGCTGATTAATATCCCCTTTCATTCTGTCAGGTGTTTCATCAGTGCGGCATGCCAGCTCTCACATTAAAAGTCCTTCTGAATTATTTCCTGGTCATGTTTCACAGCTTTTTGTTGCCTTTAATATACAGAGGGAATTTTCAAGTCGGTTCCATTACAGTGAGTTGCCCAGTCCATTGAGAATTAGGATTCAACTAAACAACAATTCAAAAAGAACTCCTCAAAACCACAATACAAAAAAGGTTGTGATAAAATGTGGGTTCTAATCAGCTGAGACAGAGGAACATGGAGAGGCTGCAGTATTTTGAGGAGCTGACATAATCATTCTCACTGATTGTGACTCATCAGATACAAACCTGTGACTAATGACAAAAACCTGTCTCATTTCCCAGCACTTGAGTGCTTTAAAGCCTCTTGTGGGCTGAGTGTCTCTGCAGGGCTCTTGTTGGTAACCCTTGATAGGGGGCTTTGCACAGCCGATTTGATACTTCTGTTTTGTGTATTGAAGTGAAGGATCCCCAGACAACCACAAGGGACATGGGTCTTAGAGACACAATTTATGTGGAAGGTAAGAATGGCCTGAGATGCAACACCCTTTCACTTATAAACATTTATTTTATTTATTATTGACTTTTAATGTTAATATTTAGCCTCTGGTTTGTTACCATCAATTTTTAAACGGATTTTTAAATCGAAGATAACCTGCTGTCATTGCAGACGCAGACCTGAGTTTCTTCCTGTCTCAACAACAACAACATTTATTTATATAGCACATTTTCATACAAACAATGTAGCTCAAAGTGCTTTACATGATGAAGAAAGAGAAAAAAGACAAAATAAATAAGAATTAAAATTAGGGAACACTAATTAACATAGAACTGCCAACTGCCTTTTGGACAGGCTGCAAACGTGAGAGATGTCACAGGGTAAATGTAGAGGATCTGAAGGCTACCTTATGTCTACAACATCAGAGAATGTAAGACTCTGAGAAGCATAAAGTGAGATAGTTAGATCAGTGGTTCTCAGGCCCTGTTTACGCAAGGCCCACATTAACAATTCAAACATTTTTGCTGCGCACATGTTAGCCTTCGCTGGCATATAATTTATTGCTCATTTGTTTAGTAATTGGGGGTAAATATTACTAATACACAGTATTATGTAATTTTTTCTTTACATGTTTAGTTGCTCATTGCTTGCTACACAAATACAATAATAAATAGAGAGAAAACGTTATCTGGTTTATTTTATTTTCATTTACATTAGTAAAGTTGTCAAAGATGATGCTGTTTGGGCTTACATAGCATTTCAATTCTGGCTGAAATTTTTGATAAACACACTCGAAGATCATCCTCCACGTTCATTCTTCACCGATATTTTGTTTTCATGGCAGTCAGTGCAGAAAATGAAACCTCACACAAATAAGTTGTTGAAAAAGGCATAAGAACTTTCATCGCTAGTGCTGACAACAACGGACATTCAAGCGAAACTATGCACCAAAAGGAAGAGATATCCGTAGCAGGATCGTCAAATTTGATTTGTAATGTGCGATCGCTAGACAGCTCTTCTAATTCATCTTGTGCACGACTGGTTAATTCAGAGGATGCACACTGAAAAGGATTACGAATCCAGTCAAAAGCTTCAATGTCTTCGGACATGAAGTATTTGTCAAAATATTCAGCAAGAGATGTCAGATGCTGTCTTATTACACCAGTGACCCATTTCAGCATCTCGCCGTTGACTTCATTGTTCTCTATAAATTCACAAAATAACTGAAACATGTCATGTGAATTGCTTTTGAGTCGCGTGCATCAAAGTCGTAGCTTCTTCTTAAAAGCTGCCACTTTGTCGTATGTCCTGAGTAAACTGGCATCTTTACCCTGCAGTGATGTGTTCAGACTGTTCAAAAGACTAAAAATGTCAGCAAGGTATGCCAGTATGGCAAGCCACTCAGTATCTACGACCTTACCGGCCAGGTTGAGATTGTGTTCGGTCAAAAACTGTAACAATTCGAAACTAAGTTCAAACACCCTTGCGAGAACTTTCCCTCTGGATAGCCAACGAATAGCTGAGTGCAATAGGAGATGCTTGTGTTCTGCATCTGCCTCGATACAAAGTTGAGCAAATAATTGACTGTTCACTGTTCTAGTTTTAATGAAGTTTACAATCCGTACACAGTCATCGAGTACAGATCCCAGAGTTTCGTGCAAATTCTTTGAAGCCAATGCTTCACGATGGATCATGCAATGAGTGTCTACAATTTCAGGCAACACTTGCTTTATTCGGGCTACAACACCATTGTTGCGACCAGTCATTGTGGCAGCACCGTCGGTGCAAATACCAATGCAGTTCTTCTAACTAAAGGCTAAAAGTTGTGAAAAATTCGTTTATAACACAAAATATTTCATCCGCCGTAGTTCTTGATGGCAATGACTTGCAAAAAAGAAATTCCTCTTCCATAACAACATTTTGCCAACAATAGCAAACATAAACAAGCAGCTGTGCTTCGCCAGCAATATCAGTTGATTCATCTAATTGAATCGCAAACTTAGTAGACTGTAACCATTCAGTTAACTGCATGTCAATGTCCCCCGACATTTCAGAAATTCTTCTGCGGACAGTATCATTCGAGATGGGAATGCCTTTCAGTTTTGTAGCATATTCTGAGCCAGACAATAAATCTCAAGAGCAGCCAGCATGATAAGATCTTCTCGAATTGTGTGTGGTTTCTTTGCTTTTGCGATTCTCTGAGCAATCAAGTAGGATGCTTTAACAGTTTTTTCGTTGAGAGTAACTCTTGTTCTTAACACTGTCTTCTGTTTAGTGTATTCTGTGGCTTTACGCTCAAAATATTCTTTGGTTTTATTCTGTAGATCTGGATGTCTTGTAGTAAGATGACGACACAATTTTGTTGTCTTCATAGCTTCGTTCGAGAGGATTTGCAAACAAATAATGCACATCGGCATATTTTGGTCATTTGCTGATAGAACAAAACTGTATTTAATATATTCCACATCATATTTTCAAGCATATTTAGTTTTCTTACAAGTAACAACTTTAGTGTCGTCTTGATCATAACCACTTTCGCTGCCACTACTATCTGTTTCTTGGTGTGAAGTCGAAGGCTTACATTTCAAAAATCGATCCATTTTAGGGTCTAAACTTCTCTACAAGCCTAAAGTAATCTAAGTCTACTCTAAACAATAAAAAGGTTAACCGAAAAAGTGCGTTACAGTCAATTTTAAATTATTATTGCTTAAATCTCTTGCGTCATCGCTTGCATCAGCCAGTGTTAACAGCTACAGCTGCATTTTGATCCTACTAAAGTACTAAAATAACTAAATTAAACAAAGTGTCTCTAAGCCCTAAAATCCTGCCGTCTTGCATCCATACGTACGGTCTGCCGCTAACAATGCGTAAAAAATGTGGATTATTTTCTTGTTTCCTCTGACTTTTTGTCTAATTTTGGTACTGATTTAAGACTTTAGCGTGGCCCACCATATTCCCTGTCATGACCCACGGGTTGAGAACCACTGAGTTAGATGTTACCATATGCAGCTAGTAGCATTGCAATTACCATCATCTAAGGAGCTCTGCCCTTAACACAGGAGCAGCTCATCTGAAGATGGAAAGGGCGAAGACCCACGGGAAGGATAAAACCAAGGTGGAATGGATTTAGAAGTGGCCTGCCTCCATATATGAAGTTTGTTTGATTGCTTTTAAATAAGTACTGTGACATCTTATGGTGAGTGTAGGTACAGTGTACTTTGGAGTGTCATGAGATTTATGTGAAAGAGTAATAGTGAAAAAGTGAGCACATAACAATTAAAACTAAAATGTGTTATCCAGACATTGAAATATTGGCTGAATTCATCCATGTTAATGCCTAAGAAGAAAACTTAGATCCTGGTGAATGTTTATTAACTCAAAAACAGAAATGATTCACTTTGTTACCAACACTTTAATGATGAATCATTCTGATCTTAGAATGCTGGTGACTCGAACCAGGGGAACTTTAGAAGGAACAAACTTCCATTAGCATGTTCCACTTGTGGACACAACAAGCTGGACCTGCTCTAATTAAATGTCAGTGCCTTTAAATGTAAACCATGTGCCACTACTGGGCAGATCTGACCATCTTACTGCCACCTATAAGACTTGTCTTGTCAGCAGCAGCAGCTTTCAGCTCTCTTATGATCCAAGCTAGAAGATATTATGCATGTTTGAGAAGTTGTTCGTTTTTTGTTTGTATTTTTCTTGAGTTTCTGTAAGCAAGCATTCACTGCAATTTATACGGTGTGTATTATTGTATGTGACTAATTTGATTCGATTTTTTTTCATAGATAGATACTTTATTAATCCCAAGGGGAAATTCACATACTCCATCAGCAGCATACTGATAAAAAACAATATTAAATTAAAGAGTAATAAAAATGCAGGTATAACAGACAATAACTTTGTATAATGTTAACATTTACCCCCCAGGTGGAACTGAAGAGTCGCATAGTGTGGGGGAGGAACGATCTTCTCAGTCTGTCAGTGGAGCAGGACAGTGACAGAAGTCTGTCGTTGAAGCTGCTACTCTGTCTGGAGATGATACTGTTTAGTGGATGCAGTGGATTCCCCATGATTGACAGGATGTGGTGAGAGAAGACATGCAGGTGGTGGGTGTAACAGAACAAGATGCAGAGGACAGAAAAATATGGAAGAAGAAGATCCGCTGTGGCAAACCCTAACGGGAGCAGCCGAAAGAAGAAGATATACTATATATCTAGTACTTGGGAGGTGACACCAGAGAATTAGGAGTCTTGCAATTACTATGAAGATATTTAATCTTTTTTTTTACTTTATTCCAAATGTACTTTTAATATTGTTGAAAGCATAAGAAAGGGTGGGCAGCCAGTTGACTGACTTTCTCAGGTATAACTGGTTGTGAACACCTCAGAGGTTTATTTTCTCCATCAATGCTGTTGACTGGAGCTTTTGTTTTACTCTCATTTGTTGTCAACTGGCCATATCCCACATCTCAGTTATAATGGATTTTATATTGTCATGATTTGTTTACAGTGAAACTGATCATTTTCAGCTTAAGTGTGTGTTTAGCATAGTTTGAATTTTCAAGTATATTAAGATTTTAAGCAGGGTTGACAGACATCACAATTTGAGCAGGATTGTCCCAAGTCCAACAGATAAATCCTGAGTCATGAATGAACAAAATTGTTCATGTAGAAAAAAAATCTTAATTCACTTTTTATATTGAATATTTGTTAAAGAAGCTCGCTAAATTTTTGTAGACAGCCTGGCATGTTTTATGAATAAATTTCAAAGAAAATGGATGGCTGGCTTACTATATAAAGCAGACAGCAATATATAGAATGGGATGTAGAAATGTAGGATAGAATGTAGAATAGGATGTAGAAATGTGCAAGATGAAGTGGAAGCAAATTCGAGACAAATACATCTGCGCAAATCGGAAAATGTCAGAGAAAAGAAGTGGGGATTCAACTGTTGCAAGATAACACAATGTGACAGCAAGCCGCATTGCAGCACAAACAGTTCTAATGTGCCTGCTTTGATGGTTGATGAATGGTTTGATACAGTGAAGCAAATCATCAAACTTAAATGCTGACATGCGAATGTATTCATGGTGTTTTTCTTCATCCATTTCTCACATAGGCAAAACAAGTGGCGGATAATCCCCATTGTAAAGATGTGATACGTTTGACGTTCTTACATACCACCTTCTGTGTCGCTGTTACCATCTTTTTTTTGCACCTTCGTAAAAGCAACAGAATGTAAAGAATTTTTATCTTTAACATCTTTCTTCCCTTATCTCACAACACAGCGAAAATGGATGTTGTTTTCTCACCCTAATGATTTCTCTCATTGCCACCTGGTGGAATGCTCCAGATTTCCTTAAAGTACATGCACAAGTATAGTCAGTACATTGCTTCCACAGCATCAGTGTCCTCAAGCGCACACGTTGAGTAGCGTTAAGTATATCCCCAGCCTTACTTTAAAATGAGTTCATAAAGAACACAGGAAAACAGCTGCAAACTTATTAAGGGTAAATTTCACACAAACATTAGGAGGTTTTTCTTAATACAGAGAACCATAGATGTATGGTAGATATTAGGACTTTAGAGACCTTCAGCACTAGAATAATGTTATTTTTTGGAGGAATGAAATGGATAGTATTGGCAAGCTTTGTTGGGCTGAAGCACCTGTTCTCGTCCAAATTTTTCTAATGTTCTTTCAACTCATTAATTGATTTGAGCAAGTCACTCATCTTGTCTGTGCTTCAGTTGTAGAAAACATATGTAATGCATCCCAATATTGTCAGTCACCCTGAATAAAGAAGTCAGCAAAATAGTTAAAGAGAACAATAGTACACTAGAAGGCACAAAGATGGTGATGTGAAGATGGCTTTACCTATGCAGGCCTAGATCCCAAGGTCCTTTAGTGTGGAGCTTCTCCTTGTTTATGTTCTCTTCATCCAGTCCAATGGCAGGCTCTTGGGTCAACTGGCATCTCTAAAATTCTGTAAAATTCTCCTCCTAGCTGGTGTGCCCTGTAATGACGGAGTGGTGGCTCTGAGGCTAGGGATCTGCACTGGCAATTGGAAGGTTGCCGGTTTGAATCCCGTAAATGCCGAAAGGGACTCTGCTCTGTTGGGCCCTTAAGCAAGGCCCTTAACCTGCAATTGCTGAGCTCTTTGAGAAGTGAGAAAAGCGCTATATAAATGCAAAGAATTATTAATTATTATTCATGGAAATGAATGACCCATCTCTGGGGAATTCTACTGATGGGATTAACTTTGGCTTCTTAAGACTCTAGACTGAAATAAAACAGATTATTAAAGTGAGTAAGATACAAGCTCTATATGTCTGCTTTGTAATGTTATATACAAACCAGACAAATCTAAAACTTCTGCATTCATTCATAATACATTGAGTCATGCACAGAACTATTAATTTTTAAAATTTTAGAAGTACGTTGAATTTTTTTTATTGAACAACTTCTCAACAGATTTTGTTCCATTAAGGTAAAATCACATGCCTAGTGCCTTTTTTTTTGTTCTGTCCATTTATCTAAGTGCTACAATTAAGAGGATCATAGAGTGAGACGGAGAGATTGCTAAAATCAATTATATGCCATTTTCAGCAATAAATGGCAAATTATAAGATGAGCCAACAGACTGAATAAAACACTGTATAAAAGATGGAAAGACATCTTACAGACTCATTTCTATCTAAAATCTCATCCACTTTCAACATAGTTTGGAACTGGAATTCACTCCTGGCATTAAACTTAATGCAGATTATGCATATTGCGCTCACGTTCTAAGAACAGGCAGAGTTCACATTTATAATGAAATAAATTGAGAACATTTTGTTTTCTCCTAACTCTCTTGATGAAGATCTATGATTAAAAAATTTCTTTTACACTCTGTTCTATGTTTTTTATTGCTATTATTCAATAAATAAGTATATAAGATTTGAAGATGCAACGCCCCATTGTTTTTGATGCACTTTAGCTACCACAATGCTTTTTGTGTTAGTGTGATGTATCAAACTGGGAAAGATCACCCTTGCTTGTTTGAGGTGTGGATTTTTATATTAATTTTTAATGATTAATATTATTTATGTATGCCTTTTCTAAACAAAGCTTAATTATTTAGCCCTATTTAGTTTAGGAAATGTCAGTAAAGCAGGCAAAGTATGTTCATAAGAACACAAAGACCTGACCCCCTAACTACTAACAGGTCACTAAGTAAACAATCACCACCTACGAACAAGTCATCCTTATACCCCGGTTCCATTTCCAGTTTTGTTTTCCTTTGGCTGGTCCTGCTGATGACCATAGTGGTAACACTAAACTTAACTGTCCCTAGTAGCAAGCTGCGATTTCATGAAGCTCTTTGAGGACATCTGAGAGATATAATCTTTATAACATATCCTAGGTTATGTTCCTTGTACTGCTCCACATGGTTTTTGTCTTGTAAACCACTAATAGTTTAAGGGTCAGAAGGGATCCTCACCAACCTGGACTGTCAGGATCCACAATGTCTTATTAAGAGTAATACCTGTAATCCTGCAGAGGAAACCTATTACTATCCGAAATTTATTACCCACTACTTGAAATTATAATCTCATTGCTCTAATTACTACACATAGGTCATGACAGAGCCTACCACAGTGGTGACAGCTGAACAATAAATAATTTCTTCTTCTGTCTCATCACCACTTTTCTGCAAAATGACTGCATTGCAGTCACTCTCAAAGGCACCTTACTCTCACTTGTGAACAAAACTACGAAGTGATTGTGCTCCTCTACATGGCACCGCTATTTCACCCCTACCTACCTGCTCCAAAGAGAACCACAAAAGGCAATTTTGGAGGGGATGACTTTTATTATGGCTGCCTACTGTTCCAAGTTATGTTGGGAAAAAGACTTTAATGAGGTTAAAAGGTCAATATCACCTGTAAACTGCAGAGAGGTCTCTAAAGTGGATATGCTCCAAGCCCTGGCTGAAATCCCATATCCTGTCCATGGAAAAAATAAGCAGAAATTAGGGAAGAGCACACCCTTAATGGACTCTTATACCCTGATTTGTCAAGAATGAGAACACAAACCTCATTCCTTGAACCAGGGACTAAGCAGCATTGCTCTCCATACATGTCTAGTGCCTCCCATAAATTATGTCAGATTACAAGGTTATAAGCTTTCTCTGAGTCCACAAAACACTTAAGAATAAGAATTGAAATTCCCAATAGTCCTGCAAGTGGAGTGGTGGCTCTGAGGCTAAGGATCTGTGCTGGTATCCAGAAGGTTGGCGGTTCGAATCCTCATTACTGCCAAAAGAGATCCTATTCTGCTGGGCCCTTGAGCAAAACCCTTAACCTGCAATTGCTTCAGGGGCGCCATACAATGGCTGACCCTGCGCTCTGACCCCAAGGGGTATGCGAAAACTAACAAATTCCTAACACAAGAAATTGTATAAGGTGAAATAAAGATCAAGGAGCTCTGTTTTAAATGGAATCTGCCTTGGTGCAAGAATCACTTGTCCTATATGCTAGCAAAGCTTTTCCTGGTAGGGTGAAGGGATTTCACTCCTTACTACCTCAAACAGACCCTCAGGTCCAGCTTTTTCCAAATGGCGTTCACCACTCCAGACTTTGATGCCACTGTACTCTTTCCACCTTCCAAGCAACAATAAAAAGGCATTTTATTTGGGACACCCTACTGTCTGTTGCTTTTGGAATTTCTAGCTAGATCACAACCAGTTGGGAACTTTGTCATAATAAAACTTCCTAGACACCTTTGTGACCTCCATCACAGAAAAGAATGTGGGCTGTCCAGATATTTTCAGATATCACCTACCATGAGGCAGCTTCAGGAGTTAATGAATACTACAGTACTCTTGTTTGTTTTAATGAACTTAGCAAATATCCGAGTAGCAGACAGTCTTGTTGTTTAAGGTGAGTGTCTAAGGGATGGTTATTCAACAGGCAGGGGTCTGATTTATGTTAATCACAATTCTCAGCCCAAACTATAATTGAACTTGTTACTAAACAAACATTTTTTGTTTGTTTTCTTCTTTTAGTTGCATTAGTACTAAGCTATTGTGGTTTTTGGCTTTGTTGATCCAAAGATTGGATGGCACTTGTAACGGCAATATCGCTGATATCTTATTTTGCATTGCCATCAGTCCTCACAACTAACGACAATCAACAACATGGCGGCACCTATGAAATAAATTTAAGAAATACATAACAGTAAAAATATAAACAGTAATAAGTCATTCTGAAATTCAAATGAATCAAACACAATAAAAATAAAACATAAGAACAATAATAATTCCAAGAATTAAATAGAACTAAACAGAATGTTCTCTAGTGAATCTTGACAATGCCAATAAAACTAAGGAGAGTAATGATTTCAAAAATTGCATAAAATGAAACAAAGCAACCTGTAATGAGTTTCTTCCACCTCTATGTGATATGCCATTTGAAGACAAACATTTCTGCTCTTGCTGAAAACTGCCTGCAATAATTTTCTCTGATGTAGCTTAAGCGAGGCTACGTGACATGATGAGGGGGCTTGATCTTTTTATTTAATATTGTTTGTCGGCGAGCAGCTTGGTTTTTCATGTTACTTTGTCATTATTACATTTACATCACAACCTTAAACAAAAGTATTAATATGGAAATTAAATACAGATTTCTTGGAAATCAGTAGACATTTAATTGGGAAGTTTGCTTACTGAATATTTTATGTAAGAAGAATTCTTGTATTAACGTGCACCACGATGACCTTTGTCCTTTACTAGCTTAGGTTGTAGGGGACCTGCGTCTTTCATCTTATTGATAAGTTGGGGGCCTGGTGGTTGTAGAATTGCAGGATCCAACCAAGCTAACTGCCTCTACATTCTCAGCTTCTTTTACATTTGCACCAACATCAAGTTTGTCATTATCTGCGCCATTCTTAACCATAGATACATTGAAGAATGGTTTCAATTTCATCATTAATAATTTTGTGAGTTTTACAAAAACTTAAAAATCAACCAAGTTCATTGAACTGTTCTCATTTATGCAATCTGGGCTTGTTACTTCTGCATCTTCCGTGGATGCTCAGACAGCAAGTGCTCGATTTATAATAATCTAGTAAAAGGCTCATATTGATTACAAGATCATTAAGTAATCATAGGCTGCTACAAAAGACGCTTTCAAAAGTAAATGCTTTACCTTCACTTACAACATTTATTTTAAAATCTATGCCTTATTCATTTTCTCATGATATATTGGTTGCTTTTGTTTTATGGATGTGTGCATGGCGTGTCTGAGGTAAGGGTAGCAGCTTTTTAAGTGTCACTAAAGCCATAGTAGGGGATACTCTTGCCAGCATTCACCCCTATAATGTCATTCTTATAACTCTTCTAATTCTTTGTCTCTCTATTATAATAAAAAAATCCTGGGACAAGACATGATGTTTTCAGAGAGATACATCCCACAAGATGAAACTTTGTGCCAAGAAATTTAACAACACCTGGGGCCGGAAATAAAAGACAAAGAGTAGATGACAAAGTAGAACGTCGTAAAGAATTCAAAAATGTTGGTGCAACACACATGCAGAGCAGGTCAGAGATAATGAAAGTACTAAAATTTGAAAGTCTCAGAAAAATGATTGTAAAGATCACATTAGTGCAAATAAATGGAAATTATTACTCGGTGAAATAACAGAACAGCAAAAAGAGATTGAATATATTGTTCAGATTTTATCTTTAAGTCGGAGACTTGTAGATTGTCTAATTCATGTTGCCATCAGGGAAAAGTAGTGTTTCTTCCCAATGAAGAGGTGTATCCGTGAGAATTAAAAGATCTGTTGTTTGGTGAAACAACGACAGAGATGCGAAGTGGCTGGCACGTAACGCAGGCCTGGTTGGCGAGCGAAGTCCCCTAGTCAAGAATGGTTTATGAGATCCTCCATGGCATTATCCGTGGTCTCACTAAATACCCATGCTTTCTGTATTGCCCTTGCTACACCTGCAATCAAATCCAAAGATTAAATTCCAGTTAAATTCCATGGGAGGTGCCCTTCTTAACAGATCTCCTTCACTAACAGGACCACAGTTTGCTGACAACTACTGTCCACCTTTTTGCCAAAAACATTTGTTGCTGCCTCCACAAGTGAAATTTTGCTATGTGTCAGGCCCCTCTGGCAGTGAGAGTTGAACTCATATCCAACGGAAGTATATTCAAGGTGTATCCAGGATGGTTTAATACATGTGTGAGTCTCCTGAGTCTGTTTGATGCTAACTCGCCAGCAAGCAAGTGTCAAGATCTGTCCACAAAAATAAATTGACCTAACAGAGTGTTTATTAGTGAGTGGCACAGATTATTGAAGGGATACTAGACAAACTTGTAGCCAAGGCAGGGAAAAAAAATAAGGTGTTTTATCATGGGCGCCACGGTGGTGCAGTGGTAGCGCTGCTGCCTCGCAGTTAGGAGACCCGGGTTTGCTTCCCGGGTCCTCCCTGTGTGGAGTTTGCATGTTCTCCCCGTGTCTGTGTGGGTTTCCTCCGGGCGCTCCGGTTTCCTCCCACAGTCCAAAGACATGCAGGTTAGGTGGATTGGCGATTCTAAATTGCCCCATGTGTGTGCTTGGTGCGTGGATGTGTTTGTGTGTGTCCTGCAATGGGTTGGCACCCTGCCCGGGATTGGTTCCTGCCTTGTGCCCTGTGTTGGCTGGGATTGGCTCCAGCAGGCCCCCGTGACCCTGTGTTAGGATAGAGTGGGTTGGAAAATGACTGATTGACTGACAACAAAAATAGGCTGTTTCAAAGCAAACAAATCCAAGAAAAAAGGGATAATGTCTTATTTCAAAAGCAGGGCTTGAAATGCCCGAAATCTAATTCAAAAGAACACAATAATACATAAAACATAAACCACCATCCAACAATGCCGAAGCTGCTGTGATGACTTCAGCTTATATATTTGTGGGTGTGATTTGGTGGCCCTGCCTCTTGGGGTTCGACCCACAACTTACCAAAGACAAAGAGGAATAAAAAGACATACTGTACGTTGATCCAAAAAATATAAAAAACAGAATACAAATATAATGAGAAAACAAAGCCAAAAACCGAATTAACAACGTCATATAAACATTATCTAAATAAAAAAGAAACAAGACTTGAGTCAGAGTTTCATTATTATAACAGTGATTATTATTCACCCAAAGGCAAAATTTCATTTAGAACTACCACCAAAAGCAAAATGTACAAAGGACAAGAATTATACAATACATGCCAATACAACTTATTTTTGTATAGCGCTTTTCACTGAGAAAAGTTTCATCAATGTGCAACTCTCTAAAAACATGACATAAACAAAAAAAATAAATAAATAAAAAATAATTTTAAGGAATATCATAAAATTAAAACAAGAAAAAAGAAAGAATTGTGTCCAAGACCTCCCTTAACCAGACCCATTTTAAATGTTTCTAGCAATTAATGACAATGATTACTGTGGAAAAGCTAAGCTGGACTTATTTATTAAAAGAATCTTATGAGTGCTGCAATACCTGTATCATAGAATATCATGAAAAACCAAAAGGTACAAGATGTGGGTTATTTAAAAATAGATCATTAAATACTCCTTTCATTAAACCTACTGAAAGATATAAATTATTCAGGAACAGACACTATTGTCATCCAGTGGAAAAATTGGCAAGCTGGATATCAACCAGTTTGGGTAATAAATCCAAATGTTACAAATTCCACATAAATGGGAGATGCAGGCCCATCTAGATGGGAAGGATAGTGATGCTGTTGAGGAGTGGTTCAGACAAAGCTGGGCAGAAGTGTGTCAAAAGTCAGACATTTTAAACATAAGCATGTGGAGTATTGTTTCAGACTATTTCAAGGTCAGTGATATATTGGGAAAACTTCATGGTTAGTTAACCAAATGAGCTACATGGACTGGATAGTCTCTCTGACACTGATGTAGTATGATTTTCTGAAAAAATTGTGAGTGCAGCCCAAACAAAACCACCACTGGGCCTCCCTAAGCATGTTTTTGAGTAAGAGCAGCTGCCCTTCTTCTTCACTCTTTTTCCCTCATATATTTGTCATTCCAGCTTCTCATGCCGCCAGTTGATTGCTTGTTCAGTAACAAACTCAGACTTTCATATGATAGAGTTACAGCATTTAGAAGTCAGTGCTTGGTGGCACCTTATTTTAATATCAGCAAAATCCTGCTTCACACTCTGCGCTTGCTAGAGCAAATGATCTTCTTGTCAAAGCTGCACCATATTAAACACTTTAAAAACATTTCACATCAGCAATCACTCACGCCCAAGGTTTCCCAGATTTATCACATGTGGGTTCTACATTATATTTGATATGGTACTGCAGGGTACTTCCCTTGGCTCAAGTTTATTTTTTTGTTTTGTTTTTTTTTAAATATAATTTCTTGTATTTATTTGTTGATTTTGTTTTTGGTTATATTCCCCCTGTGTTTTATTTATTTGGCGTTGTGTTATTTTTAAAATTATTATATAATTTAGCATTAAGCTAACATTGCATGTATTAGTTTTCTTAGTTATTGTCATCTGCCCTGTCTCCTGTAGTTAGAGCCCAAGGAGGCCCCCAGCAGTATAAATGGAGAAAAGCTGCCATTCTCACAACAGGTTTGGCATTGCTGGTTTTTGATTCCTCTTTTTGGATTTGCAATGCTTGTTTGGGTATGCTGGAGTCTGACTTTTTGTATCTATCTTCTCCATCTGGCTGTGTTTGACCTTAAGTTTGCCTTTTTCACAAATCTGATTTGTTCCTTATTTTGGGCCTAGCTTAGTTTGATCCGTTTTTGAATACAGTGGAACCTCGGTTTGCGAGCATAATTCGTTCTGGAAACGTGCTCGCAGTCCAAAGCATTCGTGTATTAAAGTGAATTTCCCCATAAGAAATAATGGAAACTCAGATGATTCGTTCCACAACCCAAAACTATTCATATACAAATGATTAATACAAAATATAAAGTAAAAATACATAAAACAAATTAACCTGCACTTTACCTTTGAAAAGAATCATGGCCGGTGTGAGTGAGTTTCTAAACTCTTGTGGGATTCCACCCAACGGGAAGAGCATCCCAAAGCAATCGCAGTCTCCCAGCGCTGTAGCAGTTCGCCGTAAAAGCGAGTCCAAAAAGATTGCGGACATGCTATAAGAGCCTGCCGTCGATGGGTGATACAAGGAACAAGGAACATTATAAATGTGCAGGGCACAGTACTACTTGGCCATGACCCTGCCTGACTGCTGTGTCTGTGTATAGGAGAGTGGCAGATCCCGCTACAATAAATAACCGTGCTGTTGCTGTTTCAAGCTGAATAAAGCTGGTGTTGCTAAAGTACTGAGACTCAGCTTCGTGTTTTGGGGTGCAAGACGGGGACTCGCACGTCACAGCACACGCACACACACACACACACACAGTCACAATGCTGTAGTAAACAGTATACGCTTGTACAGATGTTGACTAAATGAGTGAGGCACGCCGACTCAGACGGAGAATAGGAGATGATTCCCCACAATCCTGCAGCGAGAGAGAGAGAAGAACCATCAGCTCAGCTGTGATCGTGTGATGCTCGGCAGACAAAGCGTATACAGACTACTCGTATTGCAAGACCGCGCTCATTTATCAAGTCAAAATTTATTACAAATTTTAGCTTGTCTTGCAAAACACTCGTAAACCAAGTTACTCGCAAACTGAGGTTCCACTGTACTTGAATACACCTTTAAATATTAAATTAACTTAAATTTTGGAGGCCAGGGTTTTTTTGTGTTTTTTCTTTTTCTCTCTTTTGTGGATATTTTAATCCTTTACCCCATTATTTTGGCTTGTGCAGGCTGTAAGGCTGCCTATTGAGTTTAGGACTAGTCAGGCTTTGTTGTTGAGGTCAACTCTGTGGAGCCAGACCTTGATGAAGTGCTTGGGGGTATTTTTCGTACGTGGATTACTCGTTTTCTGATGACCCAGTTTCCAACCCTGGGCCACAAACTCGATATAATGCAGCTCTGTCAAGGACAAGGGCACAAATTGAAATGACCTTTGGCCATTTGAAGGAGAGATTTCAATGTCTAAAAAGGCTAAGGGTTTCACCTGACAGAGCAAGTGACATAATTGTTGCATGCTCCATCTTACACAACATAGCGACCATCAGAAAAGAGAGAGTCCCTGAGGTTTTGGTGCAGCCTGATGATGACCTTGACCCAGTGCACCTTGAGCAAACCAGTGGCAGAGCTGCCAGAGACAGAATTGTGGCCTAATATTTTCAATGAAAAAGACAACAGTGGTTTCACGCAAAAAAGTTATTTATTGTATATTGCGGCCCTTCAGCCTGTAGGAAGGAGAACATAATTAAGGATACACTCACGCATACACATATACATATGGGAAAGAGATAAGAGAATTTTGTTACCAATTGTTTTTCTAGTATTTGTATCTGCAACTTCATTTTGGTTGTCCTCAGTTCATGAAGTTCCATGTCCTGCTGTATTTTTCTCATTTTTAATTTTCTGTATGCGATTTCTGTTGAAGATATCTCTTGTATAGAGCCCTCACATTTTTCTGCAAATAAATACGCAATTACAAATGCCTTTTTTCCTC
Organism: Erpetoichthys calabaricus; assembly: GCF_900747795.2. Lineage (NCBI taxonomy): Eukaryota > Metazoa > Chordata > Cladistia > Polypteriformes > Polypteridae > Erpetoichthys > Erpetoichthys calabaricus. The sequence continues at coordinate 64,096,132 of NC_041409.2, forward strand.
TATATTGTATACACAGTATATCATTTTGAATCATTTTGTATAAAGTACAACAAATGGCTCAACCAACCTCACCATGTCCTTTTTTTGATGTGAACTTTGTTCCAAAAGGGTCATGTGTGCTGGCTACAGGCTCCTGCAAAACAGTTATATCATGATTAGCACATGGGACTGATCACAGTGGAGTTTGTTCAAACAATTGGAAAATGTACCTCTCCTCCTGATGAATAATCAGGCACAGTGTCTTCATCAAATATTTGACCTTCGTCAATATCTCATTGGTCAGACACAGGTTCTAGGGATATGACATTCCCTGCAACTGACCCAACAAAAAAGAGGGCTATATGGAACATACCTATGGCAGAACATGGAGGACAAATATATGCAATGACCATCCTTTACCTGAAATGAAGTGACCACTGCATCCTGCCACTAGTTCTGAGGAGGAGCTTCCCCCTGGAATGCCCTAAGAAATAGGGTGATGAGCATTTTGCTGGAGAGCCAACTCTTCTTCAGGGGTTAGGTCTGGACCGCGTGGACCTCCAGCTGTTTTTTGCTTGTCTGCCTTCTTATTAGCTTTAAAATTAATGTTTTTATATTATATATGATTATTTATGTCAACAATTCTTTAAATAGTTATATACCAATATTTACCAGTTTGAAGTATATTCTTGTACTTCACTTTAACCTGTTCCCATGTTCTCCTTGAGCACACGTTTGATCTGAAATTATGACATAATAAATAATAATTAATCTGACACATAGGAAATGAAACACTGCATTCAGTAAGTACAATGCACACTACTTAGTGTTTAATTTGTCGGCCACTTTTTGCCAGCCGTCTTTTCTGGTTTGGGCTGCTTTTGCAGTGTTACCCCTTGTGCATATTAAATCTTGAAATTCTTCATGTCATTTTAATAAAAGGTCTTGCGCCGCGTGTTTGAAAAAAAAAATGCGCCCGTTCTTTCATCATTTTGTTACAGCCTATCAAAGACTTGCTGATCATGGTTTTCTAGACTGAATATATATGGGCTTTTCACTCAGCGCGGGCGCGCGCATTCATCTCGTATGATTAGATCCAGCTAGACTAATCTACTACACGGCAGCATTTGAAAAACCGACCTATCCTGGATGAGTGTCACCGGCTTTAACTTATCCAAGATGAGGCACCTGATCTCGGATGATTTAAGCGACGTACGAAAAATACCTCCTTGTACTTCACTTTAACCTGTTCCCATGTTCTCCTTGTGCTCACATTTGATCTGGAATTATGACATAATAAATAATAATTAATCTGAAACATAGTAAATGAAACGCTGCATTCAGTAAGTACAATGCACACTACTTATGCGTTTAATTTGTCAACCACTTTTTGCCAGACATCTTTTCTGGTTTGGGCTGCTTTTGCAGTGTTACCCCTTGTGCATATTAAATCTTAAAATTCTTCATATCCTTCGAGTAAAAGGTCCTGCTCCGCTTGTGTGAAAAAATGCGCCCGTTCTTTCGTCATTTTGTTACAGCCTATCAAAGACTTGCTGATCATGTTTTCTAGACTAAATATATATGGGCTTTTCAATCAGCGCGGGCTCGCGCATTCATCTCGGATAATTGGATCCAGCTAGACTAATCTACTACACAGCTGCGTTTGAAAAACCGACTTATCCCGGATGAGTTTCACTGGCATTAACTCATCCAAGATGAGGCATCTGATCGCATATGATTTAAGCGACGTACGGAAAATACCCCCCTCGTCTGGCTTGAGTTTTTTGAAGTCTTCACTCCTTTTTTAGGAACATTTGCATATAGTACCTATTGTGAAAGCCCATGTCAGTCTGTAGGTCTGTCTGTTAGCATGAAACAACTCAGCCCCCCTGTGAACCAAAGAAATTTGTTGAGACAGTTCACTTTTCATTTAGAGAACTTGAACACATCATGCTGTACAAAGTTTTAAAATTTCACAATTTACCATTGAAAAACATTGGTGAATTTACAGACTCGTCTATCTTAAAATGGAGAAACATTCTGAATTCTGAAAGGAATTAGATTACTGTTTCAATTTTACTTTGAGAGCAGTTGCCTGAACTTGTATATTTTGTATATTTTCCTCTTTTGCTCATCTGACAGCTGCTCAGATGCCCAATGCGCATGAGTTAAATGCTAGGGAGAGCATGGGCCTTGTCCTGCTGCTTTAGCAAAGCTAATTAATAGAGTACAAAAAAAGTCACTTCACTGGAAATAAATGGAAGAAAAAGCAATTACGTAAGCATATATCAGATGGAATTGATTGAACGATATGATCTGCAGATTATTATTGTAAAGAACCGACATTAGATAGATAGATAGATAGATAGATAGATAGATAGATAGATACATTATAAACCATTAGCTGAATGGGGTTTGAAATAATCCATAACACGGGAAAAGTGAAGCTCCCCTAACTGATATAAACATAGGACGGGTTAAAAAATGGACATTGGCATCAGATAAGCCCCTGATCTTTCAGTCTCAGATATAAATGAACAATCGTGGCAAGCCCCTGATCTTCTTGCCCTTTGTGTACCATTCATATTCCTATTGAACAATAAATCCATTCCTTTCCAAGTTCTTACTTATTAATAAAATTTAAATGGACTACTTTGTTTTAACTAATATTAATACCTAGATATGGAACTTATTTCAGTTCCCTTTCTACATTCATAGGGTGCAATTGACACCAATTTCATGCTAGTATTGGTCATTTTGCATTAATAGATATTTTTCAATAGCTGAATTTTGGATATTACTCTTTTGAGTATACTTTCAAAAATGTTATGATTTTAAAAATTGTACAATTAGTCACAGACTTTTTCGTATCATTTAAAATTAAAGTGGAAATAAATTGAATATTCATGAGAATTTAGAAAGAGTGGATGGAACACTTATGGACATGTTGGATTATAGGCTTTATAATGGCTTTGTTTGTACTAAAGGATTATTATTGGAAACAAAGAAGTGCATCTTTTTTAACAGAAAATGCCAAAACCATGATTCATTCATACCAGCTATTAGTGACTGAAATACAAGTAAAATGAGAGAGACACTGGCTACAATGTTTTAAAAATTAATAGACCCCAAGTCTCCAGTAGTTGCCCACCTCTGTGACGCCACCAGTTTCTTTTCACACCACTAAATTTTTCCAGCCACCTTCTCCAGTTCACACTGCAGTTTCCATTGATCCATCTAACCCAAGGGATGGTGCTGTTCCTTTTGAGCCACCAACTGTTATGTGTGCTGCTGTGATGAGAGATCCACCGCATCCAGTATCATTGGCTTTTTCTTTTTGGACTTCCATTACTACTAACTGTCTTTTCTTGTCTGAACTAACCACTGACTCCGATTTCTGCTGATGTTTATTTGACCCACACACTGCCACCCTGCTTGCTGTTTCTACTAAACCTTGACCTCCAGTTCCTGAATTTGTGGCTCAGCTTGGGCCTTCAGTTCCTGACTTCACTGCCCACAAAACACATGGAACATAACAAAGGCAGCTTATATATAGACAAAACTAAAAATAAAGAGATAGGCACATAATCAACATAAAAAAATTGAAAAATGAACAAAAGAGAGATAAAACATGAATTGAACTCCAGCCATGGGAGGATCCCTGGTTGAGACATGACAGGGTTCATCTGAGTTGTTACTTGTGTCCCCAGGAGGCAGCACTATTGTGTCTTCTGCTGCATCCCAAGAAATTAAAGTATTAAAACAGAAAGACTCCCATTATGGTGGAGGGAAAGCAGCACAATGGCACTCATTGATGCCTGGCTTTTTATGTAATGGTATTTAGGGACAACTGGAGGACACTGTGGTCTGGTAGTAACAGAACTTGACAGTCAGGTGGCTGTGGGATTGCCCTGGAATTCGAGGCTTGTGCTGTACTCCTTACCACCATGTGCAATTTTGCACACATCGTCCCTTCATATTGTTTTGCTGGCATAGCTACATCACATAAAATTCTCCAGCTCATGTAGTCCAATTAGGATCACGGAAGGCCTATCATGGCAGCACTAGGCACAAGGCACGTAACAGTCCTGAACAGTCCATCAGTACATTGCAAGACCCACTCACACAAGTACTAACAACTGGCCAGTTTGGATTTGCCTTTCAACCTGTCCAGAACATCTCTGGAGATGTGGGAAGTAAGCCAGAGTAACAAGTGGAAAGCTCAGTCAGTAACAGGGAGGGCATGCGAACTGCATATGGACAGCAATCATGTGCAGTATTCAAACCATAATACTAAATCTGCAATCCCCACATAGTCCAAGAATTTTTACGCTTCAGCCGGAGTCCTTTCCTATCCTAATGGAGGTTTTCTGTTTATTTGTTTGTTTTTTCTTTCTGTTGTTTTTCAACTATTGTTTTTTTCATTATATTATTAATTATATTTTTGGTTTAGCTTTTCCTTTGTTGTAGTCATGTAACATTATGGCTTTTATTGATATGGTGCTTCATTTTCCTGTTATGTTTTATATTAAGTATATATTTAGTGTGTTTTGTTATTGGAAGTGGGGCCACCTAATTAGGCAGCTGGAGTACCCAGCAGTCCTTAAGCCAAAGCTGAAGATGGATGAACAGCTTCAGCATTACTTTTGGTTAGTTCTCAAATTGTTTTTTTTTGTACTCGTTTTATTTTTAGATCTTTGGATTTCCTGGCTTTGTCTGCCCTCTTTGTTAAATGTACTGTCTTTGGATTGCATTCCTTGGTTTTGTTTACCTTAGGTTCAGCCTTTTAATTCTGTTTTTCTGCCTTGTTTTTTTTATCAGTATAAATTATATATTTATGAAAGTATGTAGTTTAGTTGTACTGAATTTCGTGGCTTTCATCTTCTCCTGTTTGGTGAACTTCTGTTTATTTTTATAACTTTAACAACCTTAACTCCATCTCTAAGCCAATGCAGGCTGAAGCCTGCCATTCAATTTTGTGCTAGGCTGCCCTGGGACAGGCCAATCCAGGGACCCAGACCAGAATTAAGAGCAGATTGAGCCTTTTGTGTACATTTTTGGAGGCCTGGTCCTCTTTCTGTGTTTCACTGTGGCATGAAAACACAACCATAGTGAACTATAAATGAATCACTAAATGTGCTTCAGCTATCAAACAGCTCTCATCCATTGCCAGTGTTATTAGTGGAGCCCCGTACTCTTCAACAACAATTCGCTGCACGTCTCAGGGGTCTTCACAGGTGGCCCATTTTTTTCTTGTAAAGCTGCCCTGAAGCTTTTATGTTATACTATTGTTTGGCTGGGACCCTTGAGAGCTACTGATAAGCTTGTCCTCCCACTGATAGCTAAGAGGTTGTGGTGAATTGAAGGTTTGTCAGCTTTGAAAACATACACACAGAAACACTTTAAAAGATCAAAATGGCTATTGAAATTGTAACATCACATCTTTATAAAAGCAAATGCCTTTTAGCAAGTCCTGCCACTGTGCTGGTTTGCATCTCTGTGTCCTCCAGTTCACCATTGGATAGATCATTTCCTCCAACACCGCTGTATTAGTGAGCACCTAAGAGATGTAAGGCATGTAAAATAGGATACTGCTTTGGTCAGAAGCTTCTGAAGCAAAGTGCAATTTACTAAATATTCGCCAGCCCCAATTTTATTGTAACATATCTATTTATAGGAGCCATACTTCATTCATTCAAAAGCAAGGTAATTGTTTAAGTCGCTCTTGCCAGAGAGCCTGAGGGATTTATTAGTGTTAAATCTGCACTGTGCTTGACAACGGTGAAAGTGCTTTTGGGAGCATCCATGTCCACCATGACAGCAGTGATTTATAGAACGAGGAGGGCTCTCACAGAAAAGATGGCCTTCCCGGCAGATGGAGTTGCCCGACATGTCAGAGAGGGAGTGCGATGCTGGGTTCTTCTCTCTGGATCACTATGCCTAATCTGTGGATGCTATTTATTGGTGCTTTTTCTAACATTTTACATTTACAGAAACAATAGCCCGGGGACAATGTGATGTCAGTTCTCAGGGAACCCTTTTAAGCTAACGTGGAAATTTAGGAGCTAATTACAGATGGGGGTGGGGTGTTAATTAAGGGCAACAGATCACGTCAGCTGTGAAAGGCAAGCTGATTGCCATGGCTCGATAATGGGAGCACAGCGGCCATGCATCATCATTAAAAAAAGCACTATTAACAACCTGTCAAGCATTGTATGAATATAGTGTCTTACAAAGTGACAACCCTGCAAATGTGCACTGCAGAGCAGTCAAGAACAATTTGGTGAGACAAAATATCATATTCCTGAGAATTGCAGAAGAGTGTGGTGCATGGACATCTCAAATCTCAAAGGACACAAGTTCCCTCTTTCTTCTCTTTTCCGCTAATCTGTATGAAGCTTTACAAGGCAAATTGAAACCAGTAATCCCAGCAATTTCTTCGAATTAGATTCAGGTATTATGTCTTTGCCTTAACTGGCACCCCTCCCTCTTGCTATGTGACATGACAGAAGACTTTCAAATAGTAAAGGCTGATGCAGGCAGATACTTTACAGGAAACTTTTTTTACAGGAAGCTCTTCATCAACAAATTTGGGGGCATAAATAGAAGCTGCTTAACAGAGAAATCCACACACAGGCAACTGCAGAAGCATGGAATGGATTCTCTAAAAGTGTAAATGAAAGCATCTCCTTGCAGACCTTCAGATTGCAACTTTAGAACAGAATTTCTTAAACTATGAGTCGTGTATGGGACATGTTTGTGTTGGTCAACACAGGATTGTGTAGTACAATTAGCCCAGTATGTCTAAGAATGGATTCTGTGATGAGTGATATTCCTCCCAATATATATAGCAGATATTCTCTGTGACATTAGCAATCCTGTCACAACTTGTAAAATAATCAGACTGCAATGACTGGCAAGCAAAAACAAGTCTAAGAAAGTGTCAGAGAGGAGGGAAAGATACAAACAAGCTTGTGAGATGAAGGGACTGCAGCACTAGTTTGAAATGTGAAAATCAGACACTTTAGAAAAACTGTGAAGAGAGCAGGCCATTCAGCCACAATAACCCATCCATCCTGTACACATAGGTTGTCCAAAATAACATCAAGTCGTTATTTGAAGGTTCCTCTAAAATCATTTTCCCCACCACACTACTTGGTATTTGATTCTGTGTCTATGGTTGTTGGAATAAAGAAAAACTTTCTAATATTTTTGCAAAATTTCCCCTTAACAAGTTTCCAATTGTGTCCATGTTCTTTATGCAGAGTGTATTTTAAGGTAACACTAGGAATCAACTGTATTAATTCTTTTCATTTTTTAAAACTCTTCAGTCATGTCACTTATGTCACTGCTTATTTAAACTGGAAAGGTTCAACTCCTTCCATCTCCCATCATAGCTCATACCTCTTAATCCTGAAATCAGGCTAGTTGCTCTCCTCTGGACTTTCTCTAGTGCTGCTATGTCTTTTTTCTAACATGGAGACCAAAGCTGAACCCTGTACTTCAGGTGAGGCCTCACTAATGCGTGATATAACTTAAGCATCACCTCCCCTGACTTATACTTCACACATTGTGGTATGTAACCTAACATCCTATTAGCGTCCTTCGTCGATTCTCTACACTGTTTGGATGCGGATAGTGATGAGTCCACTCCTAAATCGTTCTCAGAAGGTGTACTTTCAAGTTTCAGACCTCTCATGATGTATTTACAGTATTTCTAATGTTTTTACTGCCTACATATAATACTTTACATTTAGTTACATGAAATTAAATGTTACAGATCTACTCAAACCTTTATGTAGCTTTTCCAGTTTCCCTAAATGAAGCAGCTACTCATTTGGTAAGGTAAAATCCAGCATTAGCGAAATGCATTACAAAAGATATTTCTCAGTCCATGAAAGTTTGTTAAAAGAAGTTACAGTTACTTTCTATGCTTAAAGGTTGTGTTATTTCCCTAGGGCAAACTTACATATGCTTTACTTAATACATACCAGTGGTCTCAAACTCCGGTCCTGGAAGGCGGTTTTCATTCTAACCCTTTCCTTAATTACTGACCTGTTTTTGCTGCTAAGTAACTTTGTTTGAATTCATTTTACTTGACTTGCTGTTGAAGACTCAGCACCCTCAATTGTTTCTTTTTCCTTAATTAGGCTCATTACAAAATGAGCCAAAATATGACCAGCAAACCGTGTCCATCATACAATATCTGAAAATAAAAAAAAGATAAAGGTCTCAGGAATGTTAATCTGCTCAGGTCCCCAAAACATTTTAGCAGTGCTCTTAGAAAAAGAGAAAAGCAGCAATTTAGGAAATGTATGCCATTGCACAATGAGAGGAGCAACAAGCCATGGAATTAAAGAACAGGTTTAAATAACAACAAGACACGGCGCCTAATTAAGCAACTGGTTACAGTGAAATTGGTTGGAGAATAAGGCCAGCACTTAGTTTGTCTTCTGTTGGCTCTCACTTCACATTTCATTTCTGTTTAAGGAAAGAAATAAAGCAAATCATAGGAACGATGAAGAAATTCAGGGGAACAAATCTCAAAAAAAACAAGTCAATTAAAATGAAAGGAAAAGGAGCATCAAATACTGGTCACCGATTAAGAAAATGGTTAGGATGAAAACCTGCAGCCACTGCAGCCCTCCAGGACCAGAGTTTGAGACCGCTGTTCTATACATTCAGTAAATTCAATATGGCCCATACGTTCAGTGTGATACGTTACATTTTGAAAACTGTTTGCCCTTCATGGCTTACCACCTGAAATGCAGATAACAAACTGGGACCAATCTTTAGTCAGAGGGACAAGAAATAATTAGAATATTCCAATATTTCAATTTAGCTTGTGGGGGATATAACAGAATCTACCATAGACTATGCATTAATAAATAGGCAAATATTTTAACATAGCTAAGAAAACACATTTTAACATAACTAAGAAAACACATTTTAACATAGCCTTACTAAATAACAAATGGGTCTTACACTGTATGCTATCCAAGTCCAACTTTGCTGATTCTACATTTCTTGCACTTTGGTATCATCTGCAAACATAACCAGCTTATTAATTATTTTATTGTTCAAATTGGATTCAGCAGGTTGGAAAATGGATGGATGAAATTGTTTTTGTATAATAAAAAACAACAACAGCCTCATTACTGATCCATGAGGAACACTATTTTTAACATCATTCTGAAAAAGTTCCCTCCACCATTGCTGTTTGCTTCTTGTGTTTGAGCCAATTTTGTAGACAAATACAGACTGTGCCCTGAATTCCCACTTCTTTTAATTTAATCACTAACCTTTCATGTGTTATTTTATTAAGAGCCTTCAGAAAATCCAGATTACTTTATCTCTGATGCACGTTAAGATTGCTGGCCTATAGTTACTCGAATCGGCCGGTTTACACTTTTTACACTATAGGATAGTATTTGTTATCCTCCATTCTTTCAGAATTTTCCCAGTGATTTTTGAAAAACTTTTTGTCAAAGGTTTATATATGTACTCACTAATGTCCTTTAAATACTCAAGGACTGTGGTGGGCTAGCGCCCTGCCCGGGGTTTGTTTCCTGCCTTGCCTTGAAATACTCAAGTATAAATGTTAACTGGTCCTGGTGACTTGTTAGATTTCAGCCTCTTCAATCCAAGCAGTACTTCAACCACTAAAATTTTAAAGTCGCTAACTACCTTCTTAGTAGTCCCTCCTACTTTTGGGAAGAAATGAAAATAATGGGAGTGGTAAAAAGACATGATGATATTTGGGCTGTTGTAAGTGGGAGAGTCAGTAGGGTGAAGGTATTTATGGTGCCGTTGCAGCAATGAATACTAAACACGGTTTCAGCTGGCATGGACCGCTCCTTGGTGCCTTATCGCAAGTTCACCATTGCAGCATACATTCAATCTAAATCTGCAACAGAGATGTAAGAAAGGTTTTGTATTAAGTTTAACATGCCTTCTCATAACGCTATTTTAACTGGCTAAATGAATGCCATCCTACATGTAGTGTGAAGAACATGTTTGTTGAACCACTGAGAACTGAAAGACCACCAGACGATATTAGAAGGAGGAGACAGGCTGTGAAGTGGAGACCCCTGCATGCAGCACAAGGTCAGTTAATAGCACATTCCAGACAATTAGTAATACTTTAGCAAGTTTGCACTCTTTAATTAATTGTTAAATGAAAACTAGGATATACTACACAATTTGCAAACTTATTTACAAGAATATATTGTTAATTGTGGAGTTCATGATCTGAAAATGTTATTTAAAAAATGTAATTTAAGACAATGTAAATAAACTACTTTGTGTAATTAAAAGTGACTACTTTATTCCAGAGGCATGGGTGAGGTGACTAAGTTAAGATGCTATTCATACCATCCTTTCAAAAATCCTCATATCTTCAAGCCGCACCCATTATACAGAATTTATTTCTGTTAGATCTATTAAAGCTGACAGTAAGCGTTTACAATGACACTGATACACCTTAGGAGCCTATTTCGATCTGAGTGATAATTATTATTTTATTAACAATAAGTTTGCTTTCCACTTTTCTCTTTTATCCACATTCATATCAGAAATTTGCTTGAATAGAAACAAAAATGTTTACTGTTTTTTATTACTGTATATGGACATTGTTATTTGTCTGTGTATGGCTCTGCCATCATCATGGTAATAATCCATTTCTTGGATATCATTATGTTACTGGTTTTCTTATTTGGGGCCTCAGATTTAAACTTTACAAAGCATACAAAGCATAAAGCATACAATTAAGAACCACTGCATTAGAACAGTAGAACACTTGTGACAAGAACAGGCCATTCATCCCAATCAGCTCGTCCATCCTATTCACTAAGATTCCCCATTATCTTGGACCTATAAGCTCCATTCATCTGAAAGCCCTGGTTTCTTTGTGTTTTTACATCATCTAATCATTCGTATCAACACTTCTAGCTTGGACCTTAAACTTGGAAGAACTAGTTTGGAAACACAGATGGATGAATGTCTACCTAGACTTGGTGGACCTGTGGATGTGCTGGTCTGTTATCTCATTGCACCTAACAACATGAAATGAGAGTGTTACCTTAGGGAATAGAAATGTAAGCAGCTAAATGTTATTTTACTGGTATTTCAAGAAAGGCTGCTGTGTCCTTCTGAGCTGACATGATGTGCCAATCTTCCATGGGCAGAGTATCTACAATAATATCAGTATTCCATTCTTTTGGGCACATTACCAGCTGGATGATTTTAAGGTACTGCAAGCAAACACTCTCACTGAAATAGCTGATAAAGTAGCACTGAAAAGGACAACAGAATATCTCTTGTTCCCTGGGCTCAGTATTCACGAGAGACCTACAGTATGTGTTGTGTTACAGCTGGTTCTTTCTCCTGTTTTGTATTTTTTGATTGCTTTATTAAAGGTTTTTTTTTTTTTTTTAATAATTACTTTTTCTACTTTTATGTAATTTCTGTAATGTTTGCTTATGAATTAACATTTATGTACTGTGTCTTTAAATGTGCATCCATTCTGTGTGTTCTGTTGGTAGAACCCCAAGAGGCAGGGCCACCCTGACATCACTGCTGCTGGGACGTCCCTCTGGCTGTATACAGAGTCAGAGAGAGGGTCTCAGCAGTGGATCATTGAGAAGGTTAGCAGTTCATAGTGAGCAGTGCTCTACATTTGTTATTTCTGGTTACTGTATTAATGTTAATGCTAATACTGTATTAATGCTAATGCTTATGCTTTTGGATCCTACTCTTTGGATAATACACTGGGACTTGTTCACCTTGGAGTGCCTTTTAGGCAAATTCTTTTTTGCTATTTTATGGTTTTGTCTTTGATTTATTTCAATAAATTCTTCATTTATAAAGATTGATATTTGGATTGTCTCTACAAGCCAGAGTTTTATGTTTTTCTCCTCCTTGTAAGATATTTTTGATGTACTGTACCTATATTTTGATTGCACATTGAACTTTAAAAGCTAATTGCCCATTTTGGGCTTGCTTGGGCTGAAGAATACAGGGAGTAGTTCAGGACTGGCTGCCTATGGGTGATGCTATATCTAGGCAGGCCAGTGAAGGTCTTGTCCTGCTTTGTGGTTCATGGTCATTTTCCTGGTGGACTTTGCATATTATCTCTGTGTCTGCCTGGGTTTTCCTCCAGGTACTCTAGCCTCATCCCACATCCCCAACAACATGCAGTTTAACTGCTAATTCCAAACTGGGCATGTGAAAGAGTTAATGTGAATTTATGCATGAATGAGCCCTATGATGGATCGGCTCCCAGTTCAAGCATGTTTCTGACTTTTTTTGTCCATTGTGTGGCGAGCAGCTGGGGGCGATACCCAGCCGGAACACCCAGAAGGACCGGAGGAGGGATTACGCCTCCTCCAGACCATGAGGGGGCGACCACCCTGGTGGCTTTGGGGACCACGGGAAAGGGGGATTGAAGCTCAACCCTATAGGGGCCCGTGGTCACCACCAGGGGGCGCCCCAATGCCTGAGGAGCCCTGACCCTCAGCACTTCCGCCACACCTGGAAATGCTGGGGGAAAGAAGACCAGTGCACTCCGGGTGCACAGCCAGCACTTCCGCCACACCAGGGAGTGCCGGCAGGAGCACGTTGGGAGGCACCTGGAGCACATCCGGGTGGATATAAAAGGGGCCACCTCCCTCCATTCGATAGCTGGAGTCAGGTGGAAGAGGACAAAGGCTGGAGGAGAGGAGTGGAGGTGGTCAGAAGGAGAGGCATTGAGGAAAGATGCCCGGACTAAAGGATGATTGGTGCGGGGCACTGGGTTGTGTGCGGTTTACCTTGTTGTAAATATTGTAAATAAACGTGTGTGGTGATTTAAACAATGTCTGCCTGTCTGTGTCCGGGCTTTTCCCCACAATTGCTACTCAGATATGATCTGGCCCTATCACTCTGATTTTGATTAAGCAATTTTAAAAATGGTTATGTTACATTAGGTTATGTTAGGTTTTGAACAGCACAACCAAAGGGTCTTGTGGTGAATGGCATTCTGTATAGAGTTGGTACCTACTTCTTCAATAATACAGTACATAAGCAAGTTCCAAACATAGACATATGGATAAGAGCTTGTAGGTGTTTATGGTGTGTTGGACCAGCATCCTGCATACAAGCAGATCCTGCATTAAACGTCATACTGTATGTCCAGTTTCTAGATGGAAGAGAAAGTCTGGGTATGTGTGCTGTGTTGGTCTGGTATCCTCTCCCAGGCTGGTTTTTGTCTTCTGCCTTATGCTGCTGAGACAGGCTTTAGCTCAGCACACCATGGCACCATTGGAAATTGGGTGGAAGTTAAAAATGAAAAGATGTTTAATAAAAAAATAAAACATTGTTACAAAATATAGGTACATTTTTTATTTAAATGATAATATGGTACATAATAGAACATAATATGCTCAAATCCACTTCAGGGTTATTGCGGCCTGAGCCTATCTCAGTATCATTGGGCACAAGGCAGGAGATGCCCTTGGAATGTGTGCCTGATTATCACCAGAACTTCTGTTGCATCTAATTAATTCAGTCCTTTGTGAGCCTGTTCTATAACCAGTTAGACATCTAATTTCCTGGTATATCCAGCAGAAATCCTCTTAACTACTCTACATGGAGTACTTTGAACTTCCACAGAATCCATCACAGACCACAGAACAGAGCAAACTCACCAGCGTTGAGCACAACTTTAAAAGGTCATACTTGTGATTGTTGTTTCTATATTCACACTTTCTAATGTCAATGCAGTACAACACTTCTGGATTTCAATGAGTGCTCATGCAGTTGTATGAAGTCTAAACTTAATCTTCTCCTAACTAGGCACCTTGAGTACACTAGAATCTGGCTGCCTCGCATTGTTCACCATGCTGCTCTGGTCTGCCTACCGATCTGTTGCTTTCTTTTCTCTCACTTGTGAACAAGACCCTGAGATACTTAAACACCACTGCTTGAGGTAGCACCTCCTCAACATCCTGGAGTGGGCACTCCACATTTTTTCGGCTGAGAACCAAGACCACAGACCTGGAGGTGCTGATCTTCATCCTGGCCACCTCATACTTGGCTGCAAACCACCCTCAGGCTCTTTAATTTTTAACCTATTTGCCACTAAAACCTTTGGACATATTGGTGATTAACGTTCTGTGTAACAATTATTCCAGAAGTCTCTAGGGGATTTAACCTGAGTCCGTTTAAAGTAAAAAAAAAAAAAAAAAAACACACACACACCTGATTGGGTCACTTGATGCACACTAGTTCTAAACAGGCCGTGGAATGAAACAGCATTAATCAGGACATCAAGAGGTCACTTGCCTCTGTTAAGACCTCTATCCAAAAAGTCCTCTTATAACCTCCTGTCAAACACTGTGTCTTTAACTGGGACAGTCTTGGCCATAGCTGAGTTTTGCGAGGTACTCATTTTGCTGGAAGACATGTTCTCTAAAGGAGGTGAAAGTGATGAACTGAGTGACAAGAGAAATCAGTAAAGCAAGAAACCATCTCTGGAATGAATTAATTAAGTGGGAATCAATGCTCCTGTAGCTAAATAATTGAACTACTTTTATGACTTACAGAAATCCCATTTTCTGTCTGTTAGCTCCTGTCTGCGTGTATGTGTTTTGAATGAGCCCTCCAAGAAGCCAGTCAGGTGCTTCTTCCTGTGCCTCTTGTACTTTATCCCAGTCAGCTGGCTGCTAGTCTGTTGGTTTCCATTCTTTTCTTACTTGTAATGTTTTAAGGGCCTGCTTGGTGAACTGTTGCAGTGATCAGCTGTTTTTCAACCACAGTGCTCCATTTTAAAGAGTCACTCATACACTCATGATGGGGTAGGCCCAAATCTAAAGATGTTCCATTTTTTTAATCCCTTTTTAGGGATGTAGGGACTTGGGGCCTAAGCCAGCAGTATCATTCTCAAGGCAGGAGCAATACCATACAGTATTAGGATAAACATGCTCCTAAAAGCTACTGGAAACATATCTTGCAATGTCACCCTAACCATATATTTATTTATTTTTTTATTTTCTATATTCTGTCATATAAAGAAGTTGAAAGATTTCACATTCAGTACTGTTTGGTTGTATGGATTTGACATCAAGGGTTGTAGTCTAGTATCTCTACAATCTTTGCTCTCACTTCCCTCTTCCATTTGAACCTTTGTTGTGCTTATCTGTCAGTTCCATGTTGTCTAATGACTATTCTTTTTTTAAGCCACAGACAAGTTTAATTTCTGGTCTAATCCTGCTAATTTCTTCCAGAGTCAGCAATGCCTTCTGGAAATCCTAGAACTCCCCCTTTTTGGCCCCTAGGTGTCCATGCAAACCTAACATTTAAATGTGAAGGTGACCCCAACCAGCCTTTCCAGTATAATAACTAGTATAGTGGCACAAATGGGGGATTCCTAGTAAACCTCTTATTGTATCCCACTTCCTTTCTTCTGATACAAAGCCTGGGACAAATAACTCTCAGGATATTCTTTACAGCCCACTGGTGGTACGCTATATGGCCAAAGTAAGTGGTCTCCTGACCATCACACCTGTTTGAGCTTGTTGGACATTCTATTCCAAAACAATGGGAATAAATATTGAGTCAAAACCCCTATGTCCTGTCAACCCCTAACCACCCCCCCTCCCACCACCATCACCACTACTACTACCATTACCATCAACACCAACTGTAGCTATAAAAGCCTCCACTCTTATGGAGAAGGCTTTCCGCATGATATTTATAGATTATCTCTGGGAATTTGTGCCATTTAGTAAAAAGAGCATTTGTGAGGTCAGGTACTGATGTTGGATAAGCAGACCTGCCTCACAATTGGTGTTCCAATTCATCCCAAAGGTGTTTGGTAGGGTTGAGGTCAGAGCTCTGTGTACTTCACTCAGTAACCTCCTTTGTCTTAATGGACATGGCTTTCTGCACTGTGGCACAGTCATGATAGAACAGAATTGGGCTTTCCCCAAATTATTTCTGCATTGTTGGAAATACACAATTGTCTAAAATGTCTTTGTCTGCTATAGCATTAACAGCACTCTTCACAGTGACTGAAAGGCCTAACCAAAACTCTGAAAAACAGCCCCAGACCATTATACTTCATATACCAGAAGGTAGCGTTCTCCTAGCATTGACCAAACCCAGATTCACCCATCAGAGGGCCAGGTACTGAATTGTGATTCATCACTCCAGAGAGCACGTTTTCAGCGCCCCACAGTCTAATGGTGGTACTTGGCATTATACTTAGTGATCTTGTGTGGAGCTACTCAGCTATGAAAGCCCTTTTCATGAAGCTCCTGATGCAAAGTTCTTGTGTTGATGTTGCTTCCAGGAGCAGTTTATAACTCTGTGAGTGAATAAACAGAGGATAAATGATTTTCATATGCCATGCATTTCAGCACTTGGCGGGCCTTTCTCTTTCAGTTTGCATGGTCTACCACTTAATGAGTGAGCTGTTGTTGCTCCTAGATGCTCTTCCACTTCACTGTGATAGCACTTAGTACGTGAATTTGCTACTTGATCTGTCCCAGTCAACTCTGACTTTTGTCAAAAGTGTCATCCTATGACAATGTCTCTTTTAAAGTCACTGAGCTCTTCAGTACAGCCCATTCTTCTGACAATAAAGATTGCATGGCTATATGCTTAATTTTATGTATCTGTTAACTGAAACACCTGAACTCAATCATTTGGAGGGTTTGGCCTTATATCTTATTAATTGCAGGGTGACATACATCTCTCCTGCCAGAGACACATCTTGTCTGTATCTTATATCCCTTCATGTTGTCTGACTGGACACCCCAGTAACAACACATGCCATGAAAGTTTCAGGGACCCACAGAAGAATCCATAAGGGATTGGACCCATCTTAGTATGTCAAAGTTCAGAGTCTGTGATTGGAGAACAAAAAAAAACTGGGATAATTCCACAATCATGTAGAAAAGGCCTGTTGTACAGTAGTAATATTCTGTTCACCCACAGAGGGCATGTACAGGGTAAGTCATAGAGAATATGTACTGTAAGATGGGCTTGCTCAGAGACCCAAAAGTAAGTTAGGATTATGTCTGTCCCTCTCCTACTGTACGATCATAAGTAGCCAAACAGAAACAGAGGGCCATTCATATGCAACAGGGACCAATGAAGGAAATGTGGTATAGGGGAAATGTTGTTAAATCTAAGGCCCCCAAGTTTAATTTCAACTTCTGTTCCTAATTGTGACCCTAAACAAGTCACTTTACAAGTATTTTTTTATCCTGAACAGAAAGGTTATTAATGGAGTATACACTCACTGGGAAATTTCATAGGAGCGCTATACTAATACTGGGTAGGCCCCCTTTTGCTCACAAAACAGCCTCAATTATTTGTGTCATGACTTCCACAAGGTGTTGGAAACATTCCTTTGGGATTCTTGTCTATGTTGAGATGATTGCATCCCTCAATTTCTGCAGATTCTTCAGTTGCATATTCATGCTGCATATCTCTTGTTCTACAACATCCCAAAGATGTTCTATTAGTTTCGGATATATGACTAGGAAAGCCACTAAAGAACACCAACCTCATTGTCATATTCATAAAACCAGTCTGAGGTGACTTTGCTTTTTGACATGATGTATCATCCTGATGAAATTAGGTAATACAACATGGGTAAATTGCGGCGTTGAAGGGATTCACATGGTCAGTACCAATACTCAAATAGGACATAACATTCAAGTGATGTTTGATTGGTATTAACAGGCCCAAATTATACCAAGAAAATATTCCCCACACCATTACATCACCACCTGCAGCCTGGACTGTTGACACAAGACATGGTGGGTACATGAATTCATGCTGTCGGTGCCAAGTTCTGACCCTACCATCTGAGTGCCTCAGCAGAAATTGAGATTCTACAGATCAGGCTACGTTTTTCAGTCTTTAGCTGTCGAGTTTTGTTGAGCCTGTGCCCACTGTGGCCTCTGCTTTTTGATCTTGGCTGACTGAAGTGGAACTTGAAGTGGTCTTCTGCTGTTGTAGCCCATCTGCCTCAAGGTTTGATGTGTTAGGCATTCTGAGATGCTTTTCCACAGCTGTACTGAGCGATCATCTGAGTTACCATCATCTTTCTCTTAGCTCTAACCATTCTCTTTTGACCTTTCTCATCAAGATGTTTCTGTTCACAGAATTGCTGCTCACTGACTGTCTGTCTGTCTATCTATCTATCTATTTTTTAACCATTCTGAATAATCTCTCCAGACTGTCGTGTGTGAAAATTCTAGGAGATCAGCAAATACAAAAATACTCAAACCAACCCATCTGGCACCAACAGCCCACATGACTGTGCTATTCTGGTGCTTGGTGTGAACATGAAGTGAAGGTTTTCACCTGTATTTGTATGCATTGCACTGCTGCCACGTGATTGGTTGAGTTAGATAACTGCGTGGCTGAGCAGGTGTATGGGTGTTCCTAATAATTTGGTCAGTGAGTGTTTCTGTCTCTGTATAAAGTACTTTGTTTATCACTGAAAGCTACTATAGAACATAATGGTTATGAAAAGTTTTTGATCTGGAAATGGAAGGGGCTTGTGAAAATGAACTAGTGGCCCCTTGCCCATAGCCCTTCTGCAAGCAACCAATCTGCCAAAAGATTTTTTTGTAATTTTATATCATATCAGATATTCATTTAAAAGATGAAGTCTGGCTGTAGGCCAACACAAAAAAAAAGCATTCAATGGTTCTTTGGAAAGGCCAGGCCTTCTGTTTGCCACTGATGGGGATTTGATCCTCTGGGCTCCCTTTGCTTGGATACGCATTCATCTCCTAGAGACAAACATGGCAAAACAAAGCTTTGTCCTCACAGTCGTCCATACAGCACACCTTGATAGGCACTTCAGGAAATTGAATGATGGAAAACACAATTAAATGAGAGAATTGCTCTCCTCCTGACAGAACCCAGTCATGCCCTGCGCTGGCTTACGCTTAGTTAAGTGGTTTAATTAAATTTTCCAAGACGACCTTGAAAGCTCCGTACAACTTAAAAAAATTGTGTTCTGAATTGTTGGAGATGTTGTGCAGTGAGTCCGATTTCTGCCAGCACTTGTATTCCACCTTGGCAGCTCTTACTTGACTGATTGATTTCTTTTCATCTTAAGTTAGATGAAAAGAGGGCTGTCACATTTTTACAGCAAAGAATGAGCTTGAAAACTTACTGTGCCTGCAGTTTGGAGGTGTCTGCCAATATGGTGTGTACTCTATACATTTTGTAGTATTTTATTGGGAAGGCCTTACCTGAAACGTAAATTAAGTTGGTTGCCCACCAATCTACACCCAATAATCTATAACAACAAAGAGAAAACAATTTTTCAGAAAGACTTGTAGGATTTGTTAAAAATCAAAACCTGAAATCTTTTATTCATATCAGTATTCAGACCCTAAATACCCTAAGTACTTTGTACAAGCATCTTGGGAAGTAATTACAGATTCACAACTCCTTGGTTATGTCTGTACTATCTGGATATGGTCAGATTATCCCATTTGTCTTGGCAGATCCTATCAAGCACTGTTAGATTGAATGGGAAGTGTCTGTACGCTGCTGTCCTTAGATCTCTCCACAGATGTTCATTGGTGTTTAAATCTGGGCTTTGGTTGGGCCACCCAAGGACAGAGACTTGTCCTGAAGTCACTAAAGTGTTATTTCGGTTCTGTGCTTCAAGACATTGTCGTGCTGAAAGGTGAATTGTCACCACAGTCTAAGGTCACATGCATTCTTGAGCAGGTTTCCTGCAAGGACCTCTCTGTATTTGACAGCATTCATCTTTCCTTTAATTCTTCTCAGTACTCAAATATGGCACTTGGTGCCACGGCCCACCTGCCAAGTTGTTTTGCCTGCCTAAGGTAAAGTCATCCCTGATGGAGGATCACAGGAATCATGCGGTAGAAGGGTCCTGTCATTGGATTGGCTGGCCCAGCACTGTTTCAGCTGTGGAATGACCAAATGGGGGAGGCAGCTTGATGGCTGAGGTCTCCAGGACTCTAAACAAATCCAAATCATATTATGAGATATCATCTACTGTTAAATTCTGCTCAGTACTTGTAAAGTTTTTGTTTTTATACTGTATTGAGGATTTGTTCTGTTCTGTGTATTGTATTGTATTGGCTCCTTTTCTTTTTTACACCCACTGCACGCCCAATCTACCTGGAAAGGGGTCTCTTTTTGAACTTCCTTTCCCAAGGTTTCTTCCATTTTTTCCCTACTAGGTTTTTTTTTGGGAGTTTTTCGGTGTCTTCTTAGAGAGTCAAGGATGGGGGGCTGTCAAGAGGCAGGGCCTGTTAAAGCCCATTGCGGCACTTCTTGTGTGATTTTGGGATATACAAAAATAAATTGTATTGTATTGTATTTAATTCTGACCAGTCTTCCTTTCCGTTAGAAGCACCGTTATAGCGTGATGCTGCCACCAGCATCCCTTACCATAGGGATGGCATTAGGGTCGGTGATGAGCAGTGCCTGGTCTTCACCAGACATTAGTCTTGGAATACTGCCCAAAGAATTCAAATTGTGTCTCATTAGACCAAAGAATCCTTCTCCTCATGTTCTCAGGGTCCTTTGAATGCTGTTTGACAAACTCCAAGTGGGTGTCTGATTGACAGAATGATGCTGAGATGGTCATTCTTCTAATAGATTCCTTATCTCAGCAGAGGACTTCTGAAGCTCTGTTAGAGTGACCTCTGAGTTCTTGGTCACCTTCCTGATCAAGGTCCTTCTTGGCCAGTTACTCACATTGGACAGATAGCTCGAGGAAGAGTCTTGGTGGTTTGAAACTTCTCCAATTTAGAAATGGTTTTATATCATTATACTTGTATGCCTTTTCTTCAAGAGTGATTTCAGTCTAGACATTCTACCATAAGCACCTGATTGAAAGAGTGCTGATGAAACGGTCATCCTTCTGACAGGTTCTCCTATCTCGTCAAAGGACTTCTGAATCTCTGCGAGATGACCATTGAGTTCTTCATCAAATCCCTGACCAAAGCCTTTCTTGCCTGGTTACTCAGTTTGGCTGGATAGCCAACTCTAGGAAGAGACTCGCTGGTTCCAAACTTGTTTCATGTCATAATTATTGAGGGCCGCTGTGCATCTGGGAACATTCAAACCTCTAGAAATGATCTTATACCCTTTCCCTGATCTATGTCTCACCACAATTTTATCTATGTAAATTAACACAGAGTACCTTAGACTTCATAGTTTGTTTTTAGTCCTGACATGCAGTGTGAATTGTTGGTCCTCCTATGTATGAATGTGTGCCTTTCTAAATGATGTCCAGTCAATTCAGTTTGCCGCAGGTGGTCAAGTTCTACACCCTTCTGGAGTAGAATTAAAGTAAACAGTACGCACCTGAGCACAATCTGGAGTGCCTCAGCAAAGAGTCTGAATACTTTTATAAATGAGAGATTTCAGTTTTTGATTTTTAATACATTTGCAGATCTTTCTAAAAGCACATTTTCACTTATGCATTATTGAGTGTACATTGATGAGCAAAAATGGCACCTTTATCCATTTAAAATTAAATCTACAACACAATAATGAGGGGAGAAAGTGAAGGCATCTGAAAACTTTGTGAATCCACTGTACATACTGATCTTTAGGTTAATACAATAAATGGCAAGAAGTTTCATTCCAGTCGAGCTGAAATGGTCAGTACAGCAGAGGTGTAAGTAAGCAGAATTTTCTAATAACTCTTCTGCATGAACATCTCATCCGATTCTAAGTTTCAACAGTCCCTCCCATTCATTGTCAGCACCACACTAGTCTGCTAGTTTTGGATGCTCTACCTGGAATGATCAGTGGTATCCTTGTCTATGGCGGGGTGCCTGTCTTTGTACTTTTACCCTGCAGCTGTGCTTCATTTGCATGTTGTGACTTCATAGCTTGCTTTTAAAAATCTGCCAGGTGTACTTCAAAGCTCCTTCTGGTGTTTATCAGTCTTGCCTTTTTGTAATTGTTTTTTTTTTATTTTTATGCACTTCACAAATTCTGATAACGTATTATAATCTTATTTGTTCTGTAAACCACGGTGAAATGATGCATGTTGTTAATGGCACTATATACAAGTAATTGATACAGTTTGTCTTAGGCACAACTCAGTCTCATTTAGTTTGCTTATTTCAGACTAGTGCAGTACTGATCTTCCTAACTAGACAAAAGTCCATTAATGTCTAGCAATAAAACTCAGTAGACTGGTCTGTATTTAACTGAGATGCACATACTCTTCTATTTCCTTGTACAGCTGTGTTTGCCAGTGTGGGTAAAGTAAAACCGGGATATACTTTCTCTCTCATTTTCCAATATAGATATGTTCTTCTCGATTGAAGGAATTTAGCCTTTTCAGCTTAAGCAAATGGAAATTAAGACTTGACATGATTGATGTTTTGAAAATCTTGAAAAGAATTAATACAGTGGATCTTCAACAAGAACCCGAGGAACCAGATGGAAACTCATTAAGGGTAAATTTCACACAAACATTACAATATTTTTCTTCATACAAAGAGCCAAAGATAAATGGAATAAAATACCAGGTAGTGTGGTAGACAGTAGGTTGTTAGGGCCCAACAAAACTCGACTTGATGTTATTTTGGATAAATTAGGTGTAAAGGATTGCCAAGGCTAAATTGCTTGTTCTTGTCGAAATTTGTCAATCATTTTGAGTTTTTTGTCAACCCAATGAAATTATTGGTCCTGACTGATTAGTCAATGCCGGTGGTAACTCAACGTGTGTATGTCCATATTCATTAACGTAGGCTATTGATAATTACGTGTATTTTGAAAAATGACACTGTGGATACTAGAAAATGATTGAAATTGAACCCATTCTATTTTAATTACAGGTTAGACTGGAATGGATGCTGTCTCTTAATCTGATATTGCAGCAGAAGAACACAACATTGACTGTAACAGAATTCAGCCAACAAATGGTTAAAAGTTATGGAAGGAAATTTTAATAATAATTATCAACTATAAAAATAATGATGTATTTATTCAGCTTTACTGTAGAAGCTTCATAGCAGGCAAGTTATTTTTGCATCTCTTTCTCTCTGCTTTGCATTGTGTGTGTGTGTGTGTGCTCCATGCTTTTCTATGGGCTTATACTGAAGTGTCTGTCTTGCTGATGCTCTGTTATTGTGTTGGGTTTATGATTAATATTGTCTGCAGTATTTGATTAATGTCATGTTGGCAGTAATGTGTGTTCCAAGCCTTTAATGTTTTTTTTTTGGCTGGTTACATTGTGTTTTGGAGGCCTGCGCTTAATGCTGTTCTTTGGTTAACTCTGATTTGTAGTCTGAGCGAGATGTCTCTTCTATTGATATTAGTTTGTCTTGTCTGCTGCAGTGCAGGATGTCTGCTCATAGTGGGTTTGGCTTCTTGTTATGAACCTTCTCTTCATTCTAGTGCTTGACTGATTAGTGTGTCAGCTTTGCTGCTGTTGCTTTATTTTAAATTCTTTGGACATCAGTGCTTTATTAAAATAACTTGCAAATTCAATAACAGAATTAATTTGATTGTATATTGTACATTCATATTGACTACTGCCCATCCACAGAAATTCAAATGCCCAGCTTAAGATTTGGTTTGGATGTTAGGTCGAGGAATAGGAAAATGGCTTGTCCATTATATCAGTAATATTTTTCTCTCTCACAAGAGAGGAGTTGCTCATCTGGGTTCACAGCCAGATCGTTTGTATAAGGATGTGAAACCAAGAAAGTTGTTCTAACTGAGGCACATCTCAAGCCAAGACACTGTCTCTGTATTGGTATGAGAGATAAACAAAGTCCTAAAACATTCGGATTCAACACCCTTCGTGTCCCTGATATACAACTGAGAGGCTGGGCAGACTAACCTTCTTTGATACACTGTCGGCTGCACAAAATTCTAACCAGTAACCATTTAGGAGCAGCAGGACCACACAAAGTGACAGTTCATACACTATGTGTACCTGGTGCCTATTGCAGTAAGTAAGGAACCGTCGATTCAGTATTGTCCAATGTAGAACCAAATTATGGGCAAACTAATAAAAAAAATTAATCCTAACCAAGAAATCATCAAGTTCAATGGATGACACCTCTTTAGATTTAAAAGCTTGGCTAAGCATAGTAAGCTTTAGTGTTTTCACTTCAGTCTGTTATGATACATAATAAGCAGGCGATTAACATCATTATTAGATCCCTGATTAGAACTTGATATGCATTCCTGATGTCTCAGTTGGTTTTGCATTTTTATTAGGTTTCTTTAAATATTTAAATGTAATCCTAATTACCTTATGAGAATATTAATTGGATGATTTATCCCAAATACAACACTTAACTATACTGTAATATACAATTAATAAATTACTATATACTCAAAGTGTTGCCATTTCTATATACAGTATAACTGGGTTCTTTTCACTTGAGCAGTGCTCCCCATACAGGTTGTCCCAGGTCACAAACTTAGGCTGACACGTCCCACCCAGTGCAGAAAACCAGTCGAGTCAAAGGGGAATTCTAAGGGACCAATCAGACTCCACACCACAAGGGCATCTCATCTTCATTCCATTTGAGCCCCGCTGCATTTGGTCACTTGATATCATGGACCCCAGAAACATCTACAGTAGGGTGGGCTGAGGGCAGGGCCCCAGGGGTGGTGGTGTTGTCTCACAGAGACGGCTGTAGGTCAGCACATGTAACAGTATTCAGTAATGTTATTAAGATGATCCAAAGGTGGTTAATATATAAAATACTTTTTAAAAAACATGCTTATATTAAGTTAAAAGGTGTACTAAAAAGTAAAAAATAAGTCTCTCATACATCACTCGTAAAATTAAAGGTGGGCACTTTTGCTAAGATTTTAAGAAGTGTTTTTTGAATGTTGATTGATGAAAAGCGCCCATGCTTTTATTTCACGAGTGATGTATGAGAGACTTATTTTTTACTTTTTAGTACACTTTTTAACTTAATATAAGTGTGGTTTTTAAAAAGTATTTTTTTACATATATATTATTTTCAAATTTTTAGTCTTGGGTATGTTTTAGTATAATTTTGTAATCAATATTTTAAAACAGCCGCCACGGTGGCGCAGTGGGTAGCACTGCTGCCTCGGGGTTTGGAAACCTGGGGACTTGGGTTCGCTTCCCAAATCCTCCCTGCGTGGAGTTTGCATGTTCTCTCCTGTCTGCGTGGGTTTCCTCCGGGCGCTCTGGTTTCCTCCCACAGTCCAAAGACATGCAGGTTAGGTGGATTGGCGATTCTAAATTGGCCCTAGTGTGTGCTTGGTGTGTTTGTGTGTGTCCTGCGGTGGGTTGGCACCCTGCCTAGGATTGGTTCCTGCCTTGTGCCCTGTGTTGGCTGGGAGTGGCTCCAGCAGACCCCCATGACCCTGTGTTCAGATTCAGCGGGTTGGAAAATGGATGGATGGATGGATATTTTAAAACTTCCTATAATATTTCTATCCGTTACTAGTGCCATCTATTGGTGAAATCTTTAACTATTCTTCAAATGGAAATTTCATTTCTTAATTATCATGAAATTAATTGATCAATTAGTGAAACCGATTATTGATTCATGTATTGTCATCAGAAGTGGGTAAGTGTGCAAAATTTCAAGTCATTTGGACAATAGGAAGTGGGTTAAATATCGATTACAAGACTTGTACCAGACAACAAACAAGTGAAGTTAAAAGAAGCATTTTAAAATTAGATCTCCTTCATTATAAAATGTATTTGAGTAAATGTCTACCAACCATAAACAGTAAAAGTTACAACTTCATTTTACTTCATGGTTCTCTTTCTACCATCTTGTGAACAAAAGTGACTTTATATAAAAATTGTACTTCATTCTGTTTCATCGTGACTTGGCTGTAGCGTTTATTTTGTGTTGATTGGTATTGCAAACTTGCAAGGCAGTTATGTAATGGCCCTGGCTTTTTAAAAATGTAAGGCATCACTTTAATAAGAAATTAAACATCATCAACTTTAATTCAAACTTTATTATCTCATGTTCGCAATACACTGACATTCCTAGTTGATGCTGCCACCATCCTTGTCCGACGGCTGAATCTCACAAAGTTATGTAAAATGCCTCATTTCAGTTTCTGATACTGCTTTTCCTGGTGAGGGTCACGGTGTATGTACAGTAAAATATAACATCACAAAATATAACAGAGAAGGAAAAGAAAAAGAGACATGTTTCCCTTCATATACAGTTTTTGCAAATTCATCCCTAAAATTTGTTTCACCTGCGGTTCTCCAGTCATAAAATTCACTAAAATAATTTTTTGAGCGTTTGTAGAGGATTTTTGGGGAGTGGAAAGAAAGAAGGATGGACGGCAGCATAAGGGTTTAGCAATGCCGTCCAGTACTTTTGAACCCCTTGATTTTTCACAAAAGGTTCCTGATGAAGCTAAAAGGGGTAACAGTGTTTTAGGGAATGCAGTATGGCTAAAGACAACCCACTATTAGACAAAGGGGCATACTGCTAGACAAAAGCTGTAATCCAGTAAGGCAACCAAATTGTTATACAGAGTAGTTGAGGATAAAAAGCGACCCGCAGTCTTCCAATTCAATTTTGTATGCAATGTACTTATCCATCAGAGTAACTTCAGCCCTGCTGATCAGGTAGCCTCCCATCAGCCACAGTGCACTCCTGCTGCCTGATGAGAAGTATAGTCTCAGACAGGTACTAGATTTCAAATGAGATGAAAATATACCAAGGGAAAAAGTAGTTTATATATATTAAACATCATTCTAAGTGGCTCAATGGGGCAGAGTCAACTGGCCACTTAATGGCATGGTTTTGTGATTCTTTTTGCGAAGTAAAACAAATTAAATTTTGCTTAAATTGCTCACTCCTCCCCTGGTTACATGGTCCATGCTTGATATAACTAATAGAAACCTTCCCTTCGCTTATGAAGTATTTTCACGTCTGCTGCCCCATAAAGCTGGACTGGCCAGCCTGGCTAGGATGTAAATGACAGTCACATTCTCTTCCATTTCCCTGTATTGTGGATTCATATACCAAATTCAAGTGAGTGTATCAATGCAAATGGTTCTGTTTCCTTTGTTGTCACCCTCATTGAGGTAAAATTGTTTCATTTCCAAATGTCTACTCACTATAAGAAAAAAACATTAAAGTAATATGATCATGTTATGCATTATTAAACAAGTCAAAATGCACACACATACCATCAGATGTTTGGCTACAGGGTAGAAAAGAAGTATAAAGTGCGGAAAGAGTCTGAAGGTGTCTAGTAGGTATCTGGCACTACACCAGCACTTTAACTTTGTCCACCTTGCCTTTGTTCCACTAAGTATTAAGCAGGAAGGATGTCAGAAAAGTAAGAAAGCTGTTGGGGAAGGTCAGCTCTGACACGGTTACATTTTGATGCAAAATTAGCATGCACATATTTTCATGAACAGTTAAGGTATCTTGAATATTTTAGGTAAATAGTTTCAAATGTTGAACCAAAAATGCCTAGACTGTTGTATTGTTAGGGCATACTCTCAATGGTGTTACTTCTGACGCCAGTCCATTACCATTTTTGTGACCATCTTTATTATTATTAACAAGAAAAAGAATTGCAAAACAAACCATGTTTCGCTTTCAGCAAAGTCTGTGCCAGTGACACAAGAAGCAAGGTGTTTAGTCATGTCTTGGAGTATTTACATGCTTTAATTCCACATGCATCTGCCAGTCATAAGTATTTAAATAAAGATCTGAGATTAAAAAAAGAACAGAAAATCACTGGACTCATATACTGTCACATGTAGACATTTTGTGGAGTTGCCGGATGCGTTCAGTATTTTAGTGTTAGTTTGGCAAAACTGAATATGAGTCAGAATTTACCTGTTTTGCTCACCTGCCACCCAGTCTACACAAGTTTGTGTCACTCACTTGCCCCTCTATTACTTAGTCATTGTGAGCACCGAAGAAGTTTATCTGCAAAAGATTTAGGTGTTCAACTGAAGGAGATAATTTGAGTGACTGCAGAAAACAAAGCCAAAACAGAAACCAAAAAACAGGCAGGAATTGTTATGCAAAGCTAACTGAAATGTACCTTTTTTGTGGATACCACATATTTTTACTTGTTTCCAGAAATTATTAAATTTTTCTTTTTGGACCAGAAGTCCTCTTTTTATAAAATTTCCATGAGAAGCATTAGCCACCTTTCTTTTAAAAGATAGAGATGATTATGTCACATCCTGAGGTGCACAAGCACACCCGGGAATCACAACTGTGTGTTTAGACCTGTAGCTGAAAACTCGGAACTGACTAACATCATAAAGCCTGACGAAAAAGATACAAAATGACACCAAATGAAGAAAAAAAAAAAGAATTATTAAATACAAAAGTACTGAGAAAAATAAAGAAAATTTTAAGAATGTGTAGAATATGACTGTGAGTCAAACTTAATCTGATGTCAGTCAGATTTTTGGCCTTTATTTCTATTTTACCCTAACACTGTGATTTTCAACTGTCTCCTTTGACATCATCCTGATTAATATTTATTAACTCATAAACAGATGTTGCCCTGTGAGGGGATCATTCTGACCATAGAATGCCAGTGAATTAACTAAGGGGACATTGAAACAAACAAACTTCAATTAGCATGTCGTATTTGTGGACACAACAAACAGGCCCTGCTCTATTAGAATGTCAGCACCTTTAAAAGAAAACCTGCAGTACAACTGAGCAGATCTGACCATCTTAGTGCCTCCTTCAAGCCCATGATCAACAGCAGCAGCTCTCTTATTCAAGCCAGAATTACTGTAACTAAGAATTTCACTACAATTTCCACTACGTGTATAATTGTTTGTGACAAATAAAATTTGATTACTGTATATACTTGCGTTTAAGTTCTCCTGTGGATAATTCAGGGCTTGATTTTACCGTATAATTTCCGGCATTTTATAACGTCAGACGTATAAGTCGAATGCGGAAAACTCCTGCTATTGGTCCAAGAGATTATGATATGCTAATGCCCACCTGAGAGAGTAACCACGGAGCACAAGGCCTTTTTTTACTGTTATTTGCTTACATGACCACACAGTTATACCCGAACTATTCCGAAGCAACGTTTTCACTGTTTTGTGTTTTTTGTATCTCACACCCTCATACACCTTTATCGTAAGAGCATCCCTTATCTACGAAGCTGAATATGAAGCTGGTTTTAAATTAAAAGTTGTTGTTGCGAAA
This sequence comes from Erpetoichthys calabaricus, assembly GCF_900747795.2. NCBI lineage: Eukaryota > Metazoa > Chordata > Cladistia > Polypteriformes > Polypteridae > Erpetoichthys > Erpetoichthys calabaricus. The sequence continues at coordinate 64,125,300 of NC_041409.2, forward strand.
GAAATTGGTAACTGCCTGCAACAAAATTCAATGTGTCTGAGAAACTGCTGCGACACTGGAGGAAGCAAGAAGATGTAAAAAAAATAAATAAATAAGTGTTGTATTTTTGAACGGGCTTATAAGTCGGGGTCTGATTTTATGATTGATTTTTCGGGTTTCAAGACCCGACTTTATATACGGTGGATGTAATTTGATTTTTAGGTTCCTTTTGCTCAAGTTCAAACTTATTTATCACATTCCTTGCTCATCTGGATACTGTATATCTTTCTGTAGGCCCTCTAACATCTTTAAACCTGTTTTAACCCACATTACTTTCCACTGCCACTCGGTGATGCTTGGCCAAATATTCCATGGGAATTAAAGTCTTTCCACTTAAGGACTATGATAAGATGCAAGATGAGTTGCTGACAATCAAACAAGCAATGTCTGTTACACCAAAAGGAACAGCAAGAGAAGATGTGTAAAACCAGGAGAGGAGGAGGTTAGGAGCACGCACTGATACAGCACATTGCCGCACCCACCACATGACAAACCAACTCAGGATCGCAGGTTAGGACCCAAGTGCAGCCATGCAACGGGTGATACCTCAGCACCACACTAGTTCGGATGGAGTGGAACAGTGTGAGATTTTTTTATGGTGACTGGAGTGCCAATTCTGCCACTAACCCCCAAGTTTTTCCCTGCAGGTTGGAGGGCCTACATGCAGGCCAAAAGCTAAAAGTATGGAACGAGGAGAAAAGCTCACACCAAAAGGACAGGGCAAAGGTCATCAGTAACTATGATAAATGAGAAACATTCGACAAAACCAATGACACAGCTTTATAGCACAGCTCTGACTAAGTGCCACTGTAATTTTGATTTATTTTCCTTGTTTAGAAATACCTTTGTGAACATCTGCTTTCCACTTTACTTTGGGATCAAAAGGGACCTGGAGTCAGTCAATGAAGAAACCCACAAAAATATTTGCTGACGCGCACCAACATACATTTTTGAGTGTCCAGGTGGAAAAGGGAAATATGAAAATGACACAAAAATGCTCTGAAGATAATATGAACATAACCTTTGTGGGGTGCACAACACCACACATTTTAGGCATTGCTGTATATAATTTATGTTCCAATTATGTCTTAATCTGATGCAATTTAAGTAAACAGTGTTTACATTTTATACCGTATTAAATTTGAAAGATTTATAAATATGGAGCTGGAGCTTAGGCATGGCTGTTCTACACATTTTCCGTTCTGCCAGGTTACTGTGAACTAATGTTTAACTAATAAAAAGCAGATAAAACGTGGAGTGAACATCTAAGGATTTAGCACATTGCCACATCCTGTTCCAAGCCATCAGACCCCCTCAGGTCTCAGAGGAGCTTTTAGAATCCCTAAGCAGCCAGCAGGCAGACCACCAGAAATGCACAATGGTGAAGCAAGAAAGTGTTCATTTATCTCTCTCATGTGCTCAAAGGCAGCTTCAGTCCCAGCAGATGCAAATAAATGCCACAACTCAGAGGGGGCCATTAAGCAGAATTTTAATAATTGACAGAATGAAGCTGTCCCTTTGAAGAAATGGACTTGCTACCATTATGGAATTATTGAAAAGGCTCACTCACGGGTTACAAGACCAGCCAGAGGGTTTAGAAGTGCCACACTGATACCAGATACTGAATATCCAAAGGGCACCCCACTATCTGTCCTTATCATGCACATGTGATATGGTATACTGTACTAAAATGTTAAAGAAGGCCAAGGCAGTGAAGCATGGACTTGGATTTATCATAAAAGCCCATTCCCTGATGTTTTAACTTGTGTGATTTAGGAAATCCTCCACAATGTTCCTGCTCAAGGAACTTGAAGTATCATCCATTGGACTGTAGGGGGATGTAAGCCATCCCTCGATCCAAATAACAGACCAGAAATCCAAACTTATAACAAGAAAGGGGTTTAATTAAAGGGATAGTAACATAAATTAACAATGAAGAGTAAAACATCTAATATGTAAGTTATCAGAGCCTGCATATGTAAGTTTTGATCCCTGCCTACCACTGCTTAGTTTGTAAATCATGAGATGTCAGGCCACATAGTGACTGTCTGGGGGGTGAAACTGGGGTGTCCCAACAGTGATAATTTGGGAAACAGAATGCAGAGAGGTTAGTGTTTATTACATCACTTGCCTAATAAATACATGTATCAGTAACGTTTACTTGTATACTCATATGTATAAATTAGTATTTGTAGTAAGGAGATAAACAAAAGGAGCTGGTGGAGGGTTGGGGACCACTCAGTACCCCATTTAATATGGTAAAGCAAAAAAAAAAAAAGAAGAAGTCCAAATAAATAAAGGGAATTATGAACGTTGCCCATCTAATGCTGTCTCTTCCTAGGCATTCTCGTTTTTGTCTCTAGGAGCTCCATGCTTTCTCTTCTTCATTGAACACCAACTTCCAGAGCTTTCCCTCTTTAAATTTCCCATGGGGCAATAGTGATAGCAGTTTCCGGGCCAGTGTGAAAGTGGTGTCAGCAGACTTTGTCATCCAAGCTATGGGCGAAAAAGAACATGCAGTTACTGATCATGTTTCCCCAGATGATGGTTTATGCACCATTACCTCTCTCTTGTGTATCTTGCAAACTTAAATTATTCTGCTGTCCAAACTCTGTGAAGCACATTCATACTGGAGTTTTCACTTTGTGTGTCTTTTTGCTATGATACTGTGTGGTTGCTAGAAACGTCATGCAGGAGCCATTTAAACAGTATTAACATGACAGCTGTGATATAAAACATGGCTGCACAAAGTCGAAAGTGTCCTAACTTTAAGAGCACACGTGTTATGGTCTGCCAAACATAAAATTAACAGTGTACAAAAGTCTGAAACTTTTGTCACGCTGTCTGTTGCGTCATCATGCTTACAGGTTATGCGTGAGCATGCGCACGAGTTATTTCTGTATCTGATACGCAGAAACGCTGTACTTCCAGGTGTCTGCATGTTGCCGCATTTGTTCAATTGTTCGTTGACTTTGATAAACCACACACACATACATTTATCTGCAAATAAATTTTTAGCTCTACAAAGCCATTGAAACAAATCCTTCCTTTGCAACATTCAGCAGTTAATTGAGTCTTTCTACATTAATTCTGGTCTGCTTCATCCTTCTTATCAGGCATTTGGTGCCACATACACACCAATTTCATACACACACTGTTTAACAAACAGATAATACATAAGTAAAGAAATAATAAATTAACTGAATAATTTTATAAAGAAATGATGGAAAACAATGAACACTAATGAAAAATGTTTTGTTGTGGCTTTCAATGCCCGTTCATGTTGTGGTTTTGGTTAACAGATAACATGATGTTATGTGTTTCAGACCTTTGGTACATCTCATAAATATCTCTAGCATGTCTATTTTAATATTTATTCAATTGGGCATACCATTCCACCCAATTTGAACATTATAGTATACACTCACACTACCAGTTCATTTTGCAAAAAAGTCACTGTCATTCTCCATTACTTTGGACTTCTTTTTCTCCTTCAAGTTGAACCCTTGTTCAGTTCTACTTCCTAACTGCACACTCACCAGCCACATGGAAGGAAGGAACTTTTGGACTCTGGCCATTACTATATCCAATTACAATTTCATAACAACTTTTGGGTCACTGGGTGATGTTGAAAAGTCTGACGACCATATAGGTAGACCTCCTCCTAGTGGCCCCAGGTGATCCTTCATTTCTATAGGACCTGCATATCACCTGAGAAAGACCTTTGAGATAGATAGATAGATAGATAGATAGATAGATAGATAGATAGATAGATAGATAGATAGATAGATAGATAGATAGATAGATAGATAGATAGATAGATAGATAGAGTGAATGGCACTATGTAATAGTTAAATAGATACATTTTTCATTGCCTTAACACTACATAATGCCTTCTAAAGGCTTGTGAAACCCCAAGTTAGCTAAACAGAATTCCTATTTTTAACTCAATATTGTTTAAACACCAATTCCTCACTATTACCCCCACTGCTGTTTCCAAATATTTCTGCTCCCCAGCTGTACTCTAGTATAATCTCCTGCAGCTTAAATATTATCTCTGTTCACCTAGAAAGCTAATACTATGATGACCAACTTTTATATTTTTTGTATAAATTCCTGTGCAGTTCCTATCTATCTGTAAAGGGATTACATGCTTTTGAGACTCAAAGAATTTAAATGTGGTGTTTGATTTTGTCTAGAACCTGTTTTTAGAAATTTCATTATTTAATCCTGTTTTGTTGTAACATCATTTTTGCTTCCCATTTAGGCCATTTTAAGTTTCTGTTTCTGCTATCTCCATGGAGATCTTGCTCATCATTCCCCAGGGTCCACTCATTTGTGACATCAATCTTGCGACTATACAAAGGTCATCACAGGCATTGCTATTGTATCTAAGCCTGATGGATAAACCTTGTTTCATTGCATTTAAAATATCCTTAGTTAGTCCTGGTTTTTCAAATCCCCACTATTGTTTATTGACTGAATTCTCCAATAATGGTTTGGCTTTGATGAAAGATCTCCTTGACTGCCAGTTTTGATCTTTAGTCCGTTCTTTGATTTATGATTCCCCGGGTCACTTTAATTGTGAGTCGGTATAGGCAAAACACCATGATTTTAATAATACAGCGTAGCACCCGGTGGGGTTTGTCGCCCGGCCGGGATGTCCAGGAGGAGCGGAGGAGAGCTTGTGCCTCCTCCAGGACATGAGGGGGCATCCTCCCTGGTTGCCTTGGGGACCACGGGTACAGAGCTTTGAAGCTCTACCCTGTAGGGGCCCGTGGTCACCGCCAGGGGGCACCCCGATGCCTTGGGAGCCCTGGACCTCAGTACTTCTGCCACACCCGGAAGTACTGGAGGGAAGAGTATTGGGGATACACAGAGGACTTCCAGATATGCCGACAGAGCTTCCGCCACACAGGGGTGTGGCTACAGAAGCCCTCAGGATACACCTGGAGTCCTTCCGGGGTGAATAAAAGGGGCCGCCTCCCTCCAGTCAGGGGCAAGAGTCGGGTGGAAGTGGATGAAGCTTGGTGGAGAGGAGTGGAGGCGGACCAGCGACTGAGAGAAGGCATTGTGCGTGTGGCCAAGGACTTGAGGGGTGATTGGTGCTGCGGCACTGGGTTTGTGCTCACGATAAGTGTAAATAGTAGTTGTGAATAAACGTGTGTGGTTTAAACATCATGTCTACCTGTCTGTGTCCGGGCTGTTCCCCACAACAGTATATATATAATTAGTACAGTTCTGCCTTTAACACAGTTGTTTACTTTCTAGGTGGTCTTGAACCTAGGAGATCTGGGATACATTACTCCATTTGCAAATCGATGTTGATCTTATAAAAAAGGAACAAAATTATGAATTTCATCATCCCATATCCTAAATCTTTTACAAGGATTTTAAACATTGGAGCCCCCAAAGGCTAATGCCTCAGCCTCAGTGGGCTTTTTCACCAAGATTTATGAACTCCTAATAATATTTTTGAGCAAATTCTAATATTTCAGATATTTCATAGTTATTCTGTCCGTTTTGCTATTTTGTTTCTCGTGTTAGTGTTGATATGTGACCATATTGTTTGTGGCTGCTAACCCCATTAGTAGGCATGTAATGTGGAAGTTAGGTGACATAACATATTACACCCATAAAACATGGCAGTGCGTGACTTCTGCCAAGTGTTGGATTCCCTACAAAAACACAAACAACTTGATTTTGCGAAGGTCAAGGATGATGAAAGAGGGTTAATATCTGAACCTTTTGCTTACCTTCTTGTATTTTGTACTTGACAATAATTAGTTTCATTTCTCCTGGTGTTCAGGCTACAAGCCTGTTGCTGACTTCTCTTCTGCCTTTTCTCATTAGTGTTTTTCATCTCCTGATCTCTTAATCACACCTTTGCCTCAACACAACTCTTCTAAGCTCATAACTAGTGCAATCACTTCTTCCCAATTATTATTAAGCTGTATTATGAAATTGCTGTAGACATCAAAGTGATTCGACTGGTCAGTATTAATAACATCCAGGAATTATTCTGTTGAAAAGGAAACATCAGAGTTTTAGAAGAGGGTTAAGACCGGGACATAAGACTGAATCAGAAAAAAATCAAGCACAGGTCAAAAGCCACGAATCCTGCACTATACAAATGGCACAAATGACAGCAAAATACCAAACCAATGGCTATGTCAGTGATCTTTACCTTAAGTTGTTAAACATTCAGTAAGAAACACTATCGATAACACCAGAAGATTCTTCAGACAATTGATTTATATTACTGAAAATATCATCACCTGGATGATATCGCTTGTCTGCAGACTCATCAGTTCCTTGTTGATAATTGCAACAGTTACAACAAATGATGGAGTTCATGGAAGAGAAGAAAAAGAATGATTAACCATAATTACAAATCTAAAATGAAAAAGAACCAACAAAATATAGGTGAATCTGAAATCAGAACTGTTAAAAAGCTTACACAGTCAGAGAAAATTTTACAAAGTTATCAAAGAACTAGGGTGTTATACCGTGTTAGCCATTATGAATGTAGTGAGAAGTCAAGCAAAACAACACCTTTTATTGGCTAACTAAAAAGATTACAATATGCAAGCTTTTGAGGCAACTCTGGCACCTTCTTCATTTACATCTTGCCTGAAGAAGGGGCATGAGATGCCTCGAAAGCTTGCATATTGTAATCTTTTCAGTTAGCCAATAAAAGGTGTTGTTTTGCTTGACTTCTCACTACAAAGTTATCAAAGAAATGATAACATTAGAAAAATCATAACAGGAATGATGTGGCAGATCTGACATAGTGATGCAGACAGAACTACCAAATCTGAAGGTCACTGACATAAAAGAAGAGACTGTCGACATCAGCAGGGTCAGAAAGAGAGTCTCATACCTATGGATCAACAGAGGAGTCTGTTAGCTGCTTCGGAACACCAATGTCAGGCTTGTAATTGAGCCTAGACCCAGATGGGGAAGGGAAAGCTATTATACAAACATGGAGGGTTGTGAATAATGTAGGACAATATTCATTTTTCTGGCATACAGTTAAGAGTGACCATGTTATAAATAGCACACACAGAAAAATAAAAAAAGACATTAGTATATACAGTAATTGTTCTTTCTAGTAAGGACCAGAGGAGGAGACATAAACTTGCTGACCTTTATACCGTTGCGCTGAAAGATCTCATGGGTCACAAAGTCAGCCAGAATTCTGCAAATGTATCTATGGAAACCCGTAACATAAACATCAGAAAATAGCAACACCCACGGGAAAATCAAAACGGCATTGCAGCATAATATTGATAATTTTAAACTCCTCCAGGACATTGTAAAGTTTAAAAATAGATGGCAAAACATGGTTCCTTGGGATTGACAGCTATAGAATGGATACACAGATGAACACAAACACTTTGGGAATAAGCAGAAAAAATGAAAGAAGGAAACCAATCATAACAACAATGGTTTGATACAGTGACAAAAATGAAAACATCACATAGTGTTAAAAGACCTGAAACATCCTGACAGTAACATGAAAAAATCAGGCACTAAAACTGAAGACCTTATGGATGAACCCACAAGGGTTTGCTTCATTTACTCGTCTCTATGTGAACAGACCTGATTGTAAGCCTAGCCCCAGGCTAACAAGTAAAGAGCAATTAAAACCAAAAAAATGAATGCGCAGAAAAAAATTAAGAGCATGTTAAAAAATAAAAAAAATCACAATGCAAAATGCACTAACACTCAATACCAAATTGCTTAAAAGAAAGTAGCTGAAAAGGAGAAAAGAGGAGCATCTGACAATTCCAAAGGAATCTAAAGAGCTGATCTGCTTTTGCATCAACAATGACATCACACATGAGGTTAAAGGGCTACCACCCCATGATGTCATGACGTAGTGGTCATCCTCTATCCTAGAAACAAAACAAAATGTAAAACAAAGTAATAAATTGTAGAAACTACAAAGATGCCAGGAAATACACTAAATTACAGTAGATGTGACAACTGCCATATCTCTCTTTAAAGGATCTAAAATACTGAACATACTGCACAAAATGAAGACTGTTTTGCCAGAAAATGTGTGACAAGAAGAACCCCAAAGACCTCACCTCTACAATTTCAACAAAACGTACATTTTGTCAAGAACAAATCCAGAGGTGGTTACTCAATAAAGACTGTCATGGTGTGGTTGGGTGAACCCATATGCCTGAGAATTTAACATGCATTTTCCAAAACTATGTAGAACAACAATATTATATCCAGGCAAACAATATTGTAGACTATGTACTATAAAAGACAAAAAGGACATCATTTTGAAACAGGGACAACTTCCTTCAGCTGAACATAAGCACAACTGAATTATTTATTGTGGCATCCCCAGCTCATCTCCTGAAGCTGTTGCTTCCTTTCCTCTCCTCATCAAGAAATACTCTGACATGCCATTAACATGTCCTGTATGGACTTCTGCTGTTCACTTGGAAATGTCTTTCTGCTCAAAGTGTTAGCAGAATCCATCAATATGTCCATTTGAATACTGGCAGCAAATGGCTTATGGCAGGTAACTTCATCATAACTCCAAGAGAATGGATTTGAATGTCTGTCTTTGTGAAGCGAGCACGTTTAACGATGCTCTTTGGTTTCCTCCCACATCTCAGCTTGTTACGTCAGTCTAAATTGGCCCAATATTATTAAAAGTGTGTGTGCCCTGTAATGAGCCGCCACTCTGTACACCACTTGTTCCTGCATTGCATTGGACGCTGTCAGGTATGACAGTAGCCACAACTCCCAAGTTTGTAACAGTGAGACAGACAACAGGTGGATGGGATGGGTGGACGTTTACAGTATCCTCATGTATCCACTTTGTTTATTGCTTTTAACCTGTTGCAAATAAGACAAGCACAGAAAAAAATTGTAATGTACTTGTTTCAAAAAGACAAATTATACTTTTACCTGAAACATGAATTTCAATCTGAAGTGCACTAGTAACTGGGTGTTTTAGCTCAGCTAAACATGTAGACATGGCTATTAAACAAGTTAAGGAGTAGACGTACTGCACCCCGGGAGTGTATTTTCTGACTTACTGATGTTTCTGTAAATTTCTTGTTGCATCATAGGACATAATCAACTGTCTCATGTCTAATTATCGACCCAATTATAGTGGAAATATCAGAATGAGACTTCAGGTTTGTAGATCAAGAATCTTTTGTGCTTTGATCAGCAGTCATTCTAGCAAATGCCTAATTATCTGCTCTCTGTTGTCTTCACCAAATCACATCTTTTATCTGCAGGGTCACATGGTCAGGGGTCACAGCAGGACTTTGCAGTGAGGTCTGTACCCACAGCAGTCCTTCTTAGTGACAATGATTCTGCTAGGCCTTTACAGAGCTGAATGCCAGTGCATCAGAGAATTATATCAGTGATAATGCAGCAACAGAAAGTCAATGTAATGAAGACAGATTGTGCATTTTTAACCTGTATCTATCCTTTCAATCGATTGGTCTACCATTGAAGAAGAAATGAAAATGTCAATACAAACTGGACATTCAGAAGCAAGAAACCTGGAAAACATTGTCAAACGAACCATGAGTGTGTGCAGTGTGTTATGCCATTATAATATTCCTTGAAAATGGAAGACAAAAGAGTGCCTTGTGCTGCTGTGAATATTTCAAAATATTGAATTCATGATAGTGTGAATGATATTGTTTTATCCAGTTCTGTATTACCATCCTTTTTCCTGTGGCGAATGCTGCAGTTGTAGACTAAACAGGTCTAGCTAGACTTCCTTATCTACAGCCACAGTTTCCAGCTCCTTCTGCAATGACACCTTTTAATGGATAGCTAAACAGATTACACTATGCATGCTTTCGAGGCAACTCAGCCCCCTTCTTCAGGTAGTTTGTAATCATTGCATCCATAATGGCTAAACGGTACAACGCCATACCACTACAGCGCCTTCTGCAGAATTCTTAGGTGTTCCCCAGCTCTAAGAATGTGTCTTTTATCTTCTCAAAACACACCAGGACCAATACTCTTTATCATTGTTGATAAATGATCTATCTCAGCCAGCTCTTCTCAGTCTGAAGTAAAAGTGGCTCTACTTATAAGTTCACATTAATTGTTAAAATACTCACTGTGGGATAGAGAGTGAGTTTTTAACCCCATTTCAACAGCTTGTATACACAGTGTCATTTTTTTTTTTAACACAGTTCAAGACCATATGGCCACTCTTCTCCAGACTGAGGGGAGCCAGTTGAGGTAGATGTGGAGAACGATGTGAAGATAATCAAACACATACAATGCAACAATCTTTAAAAAGTCCATTGAGTGCTGTTATGGTCTACCTAATCTATTAGACAAATGAGCACCATGGTATCAACCCTACTATAATGGTACATCAGTTTTGAGTCCGGAGTTCAAACTCTGGCCTGATCAATAAACATGTGGAGTTTATATGTTCTCCAAGGGTTTTCTCCAGGTGCTCAGATTTCCTCCAATATCCCAAAGACATTTGGGTTACAGTCACTGGTTAGTTCATACCTTGGATCGTTTGCTGCCAGGATAGGGTCTCCCAATCTACAACCATAAAATTAGATTACACAGTGTCAAAGATGAGACAAGAGTCACAAAAAAGATTTGGGGCAGCCACCCGTATAATTTTTCCTGGCTGTAAATGGAAGAATTTTTAGTACACATGTGTACAGGTTTGAGTCCAAAACAGAACTAACTGCTGTGGTTGAAATGGTGGGTTTTTAAAGTGCTACAGAGGAAGTGAGGTAATTATGACCAGAACCGGAAGTGACGTCATTAGACTCGTGACCAGAAGGAGTGTCTTCTGGACCAGAGGTGACATCATCGATCTTGTGCCCGGAAGGGGTGTCTTCCTGGACCAGAAGTGATTTGGGGCTCCTGACCAGAAATGAGGTAATGGAGGCCAGGTGGAATTTTCCGTAATGGATCTGCAGTAGAAAAGAGAAAGGATCAGTGCACCTGGCCACCCCCTGGTCTGGTGAGGAATTACCTTCCTTCGAGGCTTTTAGCTGCCTCCCATGCACACGTGTGTGACAACAGGTTCATTAAATGACGAGATTTCATCACAATGGTTTTAGATAATGTTTTACAGCCACATGTCCTTCCTGACACCAACCCTCCGTATTTATCTGGGCTTGGAAACAGCACCAAGTTGGGCTGGTTTGCCCCCTTGGCGGCTAGATTCCAAGATACCAGTTAAAGTAGGTCTGCACCAGGGATCTTTAAGCCCTTACTTCTTTGGTATGGTTATAGAAGTGTTGATTTGTGGGTTGAAAGATTAGTCGCCCAGTTCATGTTCTTTGCTGATGACATTGTGTTGTGTAGCACCAGAGAGGAGGAAGTTAGAATAATGGAGAATAGCAATGGAAGATAAAAGATGGATAATAGCTATTGAAAAAAGTGGATAAGTTTGATAGTTTTTATACTTTGGATAAGTGGTAGCCCATGATGGAGACCTGGATGCAAAGATAACCCACAGGGTGCAGTGTGGATGGAACAATTGGAAGATGGTATCAGAAGTGGTTGTGTGATTGAAGAATCAAGACAAGGGGTAAAGGTAAGGTTTGTAAGACCAGCAATAATGTATGGAGATGAGACATGGGCAATGAAAGGAGCAGAGGAGAAGAAGCTGGATTGATAAATTAGTTATATACATACATGCATACTTTCTCAAACTCACTTAATCCATTTCTGGGTTGTGGAGGACTGCAGTCTATCCAAGCAGCCCTGCGCGAAAAGATAGAAAGAACTGTAGTCAAAGTACCTGTCCACTGCAGAGTGCACACATCTTCCAGGATGTGTGAAGAAGGCCAGAGAACCTTGAGGGAAACCTCTGCAGACATAAGGAGCACTAGGCAGCCTGAGGCTGACCTGGATTTAGCTGGTTTGATAATGGATAGTTGTGCTTCTGGTCATACAGTGAGTCTAAATGAGCAGTTTTGTGGTCTTCAGTTTACTGTTTTAGCCAATAAGCTACACCTTCTTAAAGAGACAAAAAACTGCCTTATATTTAGCAAAGGAACCTCACTGTCCTGGAGATAAGTGGTTGCTCTGCTCATTTGCAGAATATTCTAATAATTCATTATTAAGATTTAGTAGTATGCAGAAGGGAGCTTATGTGTGATTTTGGTGAGACTCAGGAGCTTCTGTGGACCCTGCCACGCTGCCGCCTGCTTCTCACAGGTTTTGTGACGGTGCCCCACTGCTAATTGTAATTGGCGCAGCAGCACTCTCCGACACACAGGGCTGCCTCATTCTCAGCACTCTGACATCAGTAATGGATCCCTGGGAGATGCAGGTACTATAGGCTTAAATCTCTTTAAAACACATCTTCAAAACATTTTTCTCTTTCATTCTCTGCAGTAGCAAATGGAAGAGATTAAAGTTATTAGCGTGATATTGGCTTGTCTGAAAGGATTAAATTGACTGAGTTCCAAATGTGCACAAGTGCTTAAAAACACAATCATTATTTGGAGAGGAAGAATGCAGTCAGCTGGTGGTCTAAAAGCACACATGAAAGCCCGAGAGAAAGGGGTGTCCAGTCTAAAACTTTATTTACTGTTCCACATTTTTACTTACAAGGGTTTGTTCCCTGAAAACCTCACTTTCTCTCAGGATATCCACATCTAGCTTTAGAGGAGCTTTTGAGTGTCAAATTAGAAAGTGTGAGATGTCTGGACTCATACTGTGAGAGTGGATTTAGAGTAGTGTGATCAGAGGACGTCTATAGGTGCACTGAAGCATTTAAAAGGAGACTAACTCAAATATCATGACACCTACCTAGGACAAATATAAAGTACTGCAGCTTGTCAGCCTACTGTGACCCCAGCTGTCAAGCAACTTAAAAATGGGGGCAACAGTAACCACAGGCTGAAATTTGTCTCTCCAAGTTCAGAGTTTCAAAGGCCAAAACCTTTCCTGGCAACTTCAGGTGGGAATTTACACTAGGTAGTATAACAAATATGGAATGTACAGTACATAAAATGTAAAAATACAAGCCAGGAAGAGCAGCATTTACATTAAGTGTCCATAATTACACTGTAACTACTATGTAATTACCTGTATATGTAAAGTGTAACTATGAGTTATTATTCCATACTTACTGTGTAATACGAAGTAACGTTACAGTTAATTACTCAGTTGTCATTGTTATTCCACAGTTAATATAATTACAATGTAACAATTTATCACTGATCCAAAAACAAGTGTACTTACATAGTTACATTGTATCTCTACTTTCAAAATGTAATAAAAACATTTGGGTATTTAATACAACTATGTAACACATGTTCCATGGTCTGGGCAATTTTAATGGAGAATTGCAGTGATAACTGCATAGGTTTTCGATGATATTTCAAGATCTGTTTTAAATGGTGAAAACACCTTTGCAAAATGGTTAACGCTTTTTCCCAAAATCTAGAGGGGCACCTCCTTGACATGTTTTGCTTAAACAAGCATTTGTCACATTCTTGTTGCTGTGTTACACTATTTATTGTTGAATTTTTTGGGCTACTATTATACATAACATAATACTGCCAAACTTGCATCATTCAATCAAGGTACACAGGGCCGCAGAGCCATTCCAAGAATCACCGGGCACAAGGCAGGAAACGGCGTAGGATGGGGAGCCATCCTATTGCAAGGCCCACTGACAGACATACCAGCAGTCACACTCTCACACATATGGCCGTGTAACCCAACCTACATGTCCTACATTTAAAAACAACTGTTAAAACTCATTATTGTAAGTTGGCTTTATTGTAGCTACATTTTAGTAATATTGTTAATAGACTGTAAAGAGATATAATTATCATATTCTTCAGGGATTTACAATCTCTATTTTTCTCCATTTTCTATTCCGGTTCTTTCTGCCACCTAACCGAGGCCCTGTGCAGCTATCTGTAATGCTGGAATGAAGGCGGAGTGCCCCAGCTGTCTGCAGCTCACAATGCTTTGAATCATCTGGGACATGGCCTGGAAAAAACGAGGAATGATTTAAGCACGTTTATGTTAGGTAGAACTGTGGTGGGCTGGCGCCCTGCCTGGGGTTTATTTCCTGCCTTGCGCCCTGTGTTGGCTGTTATTGGCTCCAGCAGACCCTGTTAGTTAGGATATAGTGGGTTGGATAATGGATGGATATTTAAAATATTATTTGAATATCTACACATGTGTATTCAAAACTCTTAAGGTTGTATGTTACCATAAGATAAATGTAGATGATCAGTATGTTTTTTCCTCAATAAATGATTAACCTTTTATACACAAGGGAAATGTGTTGAACACGTAAATTGCAACAAACACCCTAAGCGAGTTCCTAGTTGCATACTGATCTGCTTACTAGTTAGCACAGTATCTTCAGGAGATGATCTCCAGCTCTAAGCTCAATGGCAGTGAATAAAAACTGCTAAACAAAACTAGAGTTCAGCTGGACTTGTGTTTAGTCAGGCTCTAAGGGATAACATTTCAGTTATTCTGATTAGTAAGCTAAAATAAAAGCCACAAAAATATATAATTACAACTTTGTGTGGTTGGTATTTATAATTAACCTAATTGTCCTGACGAGTTAATGTTGTTTTTCAGATTAAGAGTTGCACTCAGGCTAAAATGTGCCAATGAAGGTAGGCAGTGACTAATGAAGATATTTAATTGTAAACAAACAAGAATCGCAGCTGTGGATTTGAAAGGCAACACTAACTGTATTAGGGTGGCTTTCATTTCCTTTGTTTAAACAGATACTCAGGATGAACAAGCAAACACATCATTACGGCTAAATTGCTTCAAAAGACACTAACTACTGACAAAGTAAATTTAACACATTTATTTTTTTTAAATGTAAAATAAAATTCTAATATAACTTAGGGAAATACATTGTTCCTTTGACCTGCTAAGCATTTTATATATTTAGTATGGTGTGGTTTTTGCTACCGTACATATTCTCTTGTAATAAAGGTTTTTCTCCATTCTTCTTCTTATAGCAATGGGAGTTTTCCTTTCAAATTAAACATATGCCAACAATTTCTTCCTAACTATGTAAGAGCTCTTTGGCATATTCTTCTGCAATGTCATGCTGATGGTTGTACTAAGCACAGTGAAAGAAAATGTGCTCAAGAAATGAGATTCAGGGAAAAGGCAACAATTGTGGTCAAAGAAAATTTGACATCAAATATCAGAACAGATAGATAGATAGATAGATAGATAGATAGATAGATAGATAGATAGATAGATAGATAGATAGATAGATAGATACTTTATTAATCCCAATGGGAAATTCACAGACCAAATATTTGGTATCATTATAATCAAAGTCTGGGATGGCAGAAAAAATTGGTGATAATTCAAAGGCAACAAATGAAAATTCCCTTTTAAAAAGAGGATGAGGCACATGCAAAAATGCTTTTTAGCTTTACTCAAAAGCTATGGTACCTGTGCCCATTGTTACATACAAGCCAGAGTTTTTCCTTGGCTTTTATCTATTTTATGTATTATGATTGTTTCTGTTAATTTTGCTTATAATTTGTTAATGATATACAGTAACTTTAAATGCACTACCATTTCATATGCTTTTTGGGTAGAGCCCCAGGAGGCTGGGCCACCCTGGCGTCATTACTGTTGGGGCCTCCTCCTGGCTTTATATTCTCAGTCAGGGGAGAGACCCAGCACTGGAGCATTGAGTTTATATTGGTGTAAAACATAAGTTTTGTTATTTCATGATTTACCGGTTTCTGGATTTTCTTGACTGTTTATTGGATTTACCTGTGATTTGTTTATAGTGACATGTTCGATTTAGGCTATCTTTTTGGGCACAAACTTTGTTGCTCTTTTAAGAATTTTATTATTTATTTCTTTTGTTTTTAAATACTTCAATTTTTAAAGATTAGTTTGCTTTTTGTTCACAAGCTGAATTTTTTACAGTTTCTCTTCCTTGTTAGGAATTTTTTTTTTAAGTTTGGAACTGTGTTTGTATTTTGAACTTTTTACACCAATTCCCCAATTTTAAGGACCTGTATTGGGCGATGCCTACAGGGAGTAGTTGGGAACTGGCTGTCCTGGGGTGAGCCTGTTCTGGACTGGACAGTGAAGGTCCTGACCTGCTTTTCTGGCTTACTCACATCCCTTCTCGTCATGTTTGTGGCTCCAATTTACAACACCTGTTTGCCACCATTTATAAAGGTGTACAACATTGACACAATTTGTCATGTGACTGTCAATAAGCTTAACAACCATAAATAGCATGGCCCTAGCTATACTTATCCCCAAATGGCAGCATCAGACAGAACACAAAATAGCTTTGCCAGAATAATGATAAAAATAAAAAAACATGAAAAACATAATATTCACATAAAAACTAAGGAATGACAAAAAACATGACAAACCTGAAATTTATGTTTCTACTTCTCTCTCTGCCAGATTGTTCAGATCCTCTGCACAATTCTTTTAAACATTAAACCTCTCTGCTCCACTCCATCACCTTGTGTGTGATGCATGTATAGGCCAGAATGATCTTTGCTGCCTGGTCTTATGACACTGAATATGTCTTGTGTGTTGGGATGTTATATCTGAGATGTGTTCTACGTAGGAGACATTTGATGATGTTGCAAAAAATGTACTATATATGAAGTTTGTGAAGTGGTGAGGAAAAGTGATTATTCTGGTGTTATCAGTTCACCTGCTGAGTCTTTCTGGGAGCGGCAAGGCAGTCTACATGTAATGTTAAGGGTGGACCTGAAGTGGGAGAAGGGACGTTGCAGTCAGAGAAGAGGAGGGGAAGGCAGAGTCATTTGCAGAAGCTTGGCACGCTCCCCACATACAGTTATTAGTGAACCTTAGTTACAGAACAGAGAAGGTGCCATGTTCAAGTTGATTCAGGTTTATTGCCGAATGCACGATGTACAATGAAATTCACACTTGTGTGTCTCCGCAGACAGCTTAGAAAAGAACTTTACAAAAATTAAATTGAAAACAAGGTATACTTAGTATGCAATAAACATTATATACTCTATATGTATATGAAAGAGAGGGGAAGCAAAAAGTGTGTATGCCTAAAAAGTCCCAATTAGGGCGAAACACGTGTTCTGTACTCTTTGTATCATTTGGCAGGTACTATATATCATGTCTATGATCTGCTTCTCTCAACTGAGAGGAAGTGGCTGACTGGCTGACCAACCATAGGTAGGTAACGACCCAAATATTAGATTATGATCAGACCTATTCCTGTAATACTCTATCTAATCACACCCTATCAAGTAAGTGAACCAGCCGCCCTGGTGCATTGTCTGTGGCTTTTCCTCAAGTGCTGATATCTGAGGTTTGATCCCCGCAAGGGGAAGCAAAAAGTGTGTACACCTGATGAGCTCCAATTAGGACGAAACACGTGTGGTGTACTCTTTGGCAGGTACTATATATCATATATATACTGCATATATGTGTATGTGTTTGTGTACAATGATATACAATAGATTCACAATGTATGTACAGGTATTATATATTTATAGAAGCTGTTTGTTATATTCTTATGATTGACTGTTCAGAAACCTTAGACTTGAGAGTAAAAACTGTCCCTGAAATGACTGATTGAGTGCCAATGGCCCTGTTACATCTTTAAGAAGACAGGAGCAAGAAATGACATATATGATGTTAACGTATGAATACTGTATATGCCTTTGCCTGGTGGGTTAGTGAAGTAGTGGCAGGAGGGGGGCTTTTGAGCTTTTACACCTCAGGTTCAATGTGGGTCTTACTGTAATACAGCCTCGACTGTATCAGTTCAATTGCTCAACCCTGTGCTGCACTGTGTTGTGACCACTGATAATGTTTTCCTTTAAAAATTAATGTACTACATGGCGTTTTTTTTCAGAGTGGCAAAAGTTAAATACGCATAGCAAAAATCAAACCTAGGAAAGATGGGGGTCAATGGGTTGAGTGAACTTTCACAATAATTAACAACAAGTACAGTAATGTAGTAACAAGTGCTTAATTCAGGACCAAACACCTTACTAAATAGTATAGCTCTTATCACATGACACATCTTTCTTTTATCCTTATTAAAATTCAAATGGGGAGCATCACCAGCACCTCAGTCATAAGTACTAGGCAGCTGCTATGTCACCAAGTGGCATGTCTACAGTGTGGCATCACTGCTAGGAGCCACTCACATCAGAGCTGCATTAATAATGATGTTGTTGCCTTTTGTTTTTTTACTTTCTGGGCTTGTATTCTTTTATTGATTGTTTATAATTTCTGAACTTGAACTTAAAATCAAAGACCTTCATTAGGAGAGGATCAAAGGGCTTCTTAATCTGTGGTAGCGTAGGACTTTTGTTTGATTTGCTTTGATCGTCAATTTAGTTTTTGCTTTTGCCATTTTGGCTATGTACTTATCATGCTTTGACCCCAGCTTACTTTCTGATTGCTTTTTTAAACTTTTCTTTATGAAAGACCTCATTTCTTCAGTCACAAATTACTTCTTTCTTTTTCCAATATCCTTTTGAAATTCCATTTTTCCCAATCTAATAGCCGACAGCAGCTAGTATGATACAAACATAGAATCACACAATCAAAAACTTTAAAAAAGAACATGAAAAATAAATAAAAATACGCCAAAAATCAACTTAAAGAACTGAAGATCATAATGTTGCACTGCAGAGAAGAGAGGCTGCAGAAGACCAAAAGATCAATGGAGCAAAATCTCTGAACACCCAAACTAAAAAGTACTCTGCAGAGGAGGCCATGCGTGGGATCAAAGAGTGCATCAGTTGGGTCAGATAGTGCATTTGCCTTGAATAGTCTTCAGGGACCCACTTAGTGCTGACTTTTGTGTAAGTTACAAGTGAGGAAGGATCGGATTAAGGATTTAACATAGTCAAGTAAGCGGAAAATAACAGCAGGACCTCACAATACAAAATCTCATTGAACAGCCAGAGGCTCAATCAAGACAGTGCTATTGTGTTTGCTGATATTCAAAACTGTGATGAAAGAGCTTCTGTTAAATCTTCCAAGAGTCACTCCATTAAGATCAGCAAGAGGCTGTGTTAAAAGGAAAATGAGTGAGGGATGTTTAACCCAACTGAATTTGGCTTTATCTGTATGCATTAGCTAACTGGCCTCAGCAACTGACGAGCAGTTGAATGAATGTGGCTCTCTAAGTCGCTTTGTGATAGCTCTCCAAGAAGGAGTTGCTATATAAAATAAAGTTCCATTACGTTCTTCTAGATTAGGTGTTGGTTGTAGGTCTACTTAGAATGACACATCTGTTCAAATAAAGGGTCAGCTTTAAGGTGCTGCTTCTGTGTCTGCCTTGAATAATTCAATACAATTTATTGACAGTAACCCTTACAGCACAATCTTTGGCCAAGAGTCCTGCCTTCCATTCAAAACGTCACACCTGTGAGTCTTTAGGTTTGCTGTTTATTATGTGCGTTGATAATTCTGGAAGTAACTACTTAATAATATTTTAGCAAGCAAACATTTGTTGTGTACATTTGGAGTAAGCAAGTATGCAACACAAATAACATGAGATTTTTTTTTTTCTTCTTTCCATGGACGTTTTTCATATTGTTCGCTACTATACATAGCTGGCCACCATTAACTTCTGTTATGTCATAACCATTTTGCTCTTGTAGTTGTATGGGGTAAAGATGGGTCAAACAATGGAATAATCTTTGGGTTGCCAACCTGGCCCTCCCTGTTTACACTCAGGCCTTACAAACAAAACAAGCACACGATGACATGAAAATCAAATCACTACAGTCGCCACGTGAGCTGTCTGGTCCTCCATTAATCAGACTCATCTCTCATTACTCAGGTCATCTCTATATCAAGTGATGCCTCCTTCAGGGTGGTCAACCTTATAAATCCCACGGATCGAAAGGGACAGTGTCAGTTACCCTAACTGGGTGGTTTCTGTGGAGTTGTGGAGGAAGAAAATGACATGACCCTCTCGGCCCAGGGTGGTATCATTAACCTTAGAAGAGCTTGGGTGGTGATCTTCAAGCGCGCATGTGAGATTGTGCATGAAAACGTGAGATTAAATATTTTTTCTTGACCACCACTACAAAGTAACATTTAAAAAAATCATTTTTGAATGGAGTGTAAATTGTCAGAACTAAAAATCAAAGTTGTAATAGAAAACAATTTGTTAAAGACCTAAACTGAAGTTTGACCAAAGAAAGCAAGTTAAAAATTTTTAAAGTTACACACAATCTTGGGGTGCTGTTGATGATGTTACAATGTGTAGCCTCCCAGACCACATCCTGAGCAATAGGCCATCACGACACAGAAATGGAGTGACAACAGAGAAATTTAAAACATAATGTTAAACAAAATAAATGATTGTTCAACAAACTGATCAAGTCTATTTGGGTGCCTGACACATTTTTAATAATATCTATATAAAATCCAATTTATGTCTGTCTGTCTGTATATCTGTCTGCTTTCACAAGAGAACTACTTAACAGATTTAGATTGGGTTTTTTCTGTAATTTGCTTGAACATTCTGGTTGATTTTGCGACTTCTCTCATCACGCTAAGTATCATAGTTCACTTGCAGTACTGATTTATTTGCGCAAATCCGAGAGACACACAGCAGGCCGAGGAGAGGTGGCCGGGGTCCTCCTCACTCATCCACCAGCCTCCATTCAAATCGGTCTACCTCTCACCACGTGTTGGAGCGTAACTTTCCTCCACTTAGCAAGCGATACCTGTTTGTTCAGCAGACATTATCATCTAGAGATTGTTAAGGAGTAACAAACATTTGACGCTTTTGACAGAGAGATCAGAGCTACATGTGTTTTAGAGGGTAGCTGCTGATTACCAGAGATATCATGGCCACGTGCTTTTCTTCCCAAGCGGGGGACACTCTCCCACCATAGCTCCTGAGACAGAATTTTGTTATCTGGATAGCTGCTATGCTATTGCAAGGCGCGGTCAAGGGTCAAACCTTAAAACTTAAAACTTTTTGTTCTGATTAAAAAAATCTGGTTCTGCTATTTCACTACAATTTAAGATTAATGTTTTCATTCTGGTTATGTGTATGCTTATTGGTTTTCAAATTCCTGGCCCCTCTATTTGACTATGAATTTTGGTACATATATTGCTGCTACCCCTTGTTACTTTGATTATGATTCATTTCTTTTCTAACTAAATTTTGTTGCTGCCCCATGCAGTCAGTACATGTTTCTGAGTACAGTTATCCATCCATTTTCCAACCCGCTGAATCCGAACACAGGGTCACGGGGGTCAGCTGGAGCCAATCCCAGCCAACACAGGGCACAAGGCAGGAACCAATCCCGGGCAGGGTGCCAACCCACCGCAGGACACACACAAACACACAAACACCAAGCACACACTAGGGCCAATTTGGAATCGCCAATCCACCTAACCAGCATGTCTTTGGACTGTGGGAGGAAACCGGAGTGCCCGGAGGAAACCCACGCAGACACGGGGAGAACATGCAAACTCCACGCAGGGAGGGCCCGGGAAGCGAACCCGGGCCCCCAGGTCTCCCAACTGCGAGGCAGCAGCGCTACCCACTGCGCCACCGTGCCGCCTGAGTACAGTTAGAACAACCATTTACTTCATGTGCCATTTTCCACGTCTGATTAGGATTGATCAGTAAGTGGTACTGCCTTCTGGGAGGGCTCAGTATATAGCTCAGTGGTCCAAGTTTAAGCCCTATGTCATAATTAAAGCCCTGGTTCTGGATCTTATTGGGGCAAATCACAAGTCCATGGATTGAGTCCATTTAGAAAGTGTTTCTAAACAATAGGTAGAATAAATAACTTCTCTGCTACTTTATCAGCTTTAGACAAATATTTAAAGTCGGATTAGAATAACACACTGGCTCATGTGCTTGGTCAGTAGTTATTGCTGCCTTCTTGGTCTGCTTGTCCCACAAAGTTACTGGCTGAGCCTGATTTACAGATTGAAGTTTGAATCCCGCGAGAATAAGTGACTGGCTCATATGCACGTCAGCTGTAGGCCAGGGTTCAGGATCTGAGTTGAACAACTAGTTGAATTCTGTGGTCAGCTGTGCTTCAACACACAATGATTGCTATCCTTGGACGGTTTTAGCTGGTTTTGGGTCCAAATGAAATTACTCACTGATGCAGGTGCTTCAGAAACTGGCATCTGAATCTCTTTAGAATAAATATCCGGCTCATGCCCTTGGGTTGGCATTATGC
Source organism: Erpetoichthys calabaricus (assembly GCF_900747795.2). Taxonomy (NCBI): domain Eukaryota; kingdom Metazoa; phylum Chordata; class Cladistia; order Polypteriformes; family Polypteridae; genus Erpetoichthys; species Erpetoichthys calabaricus. The sequence goes on from NC_041409.2 coordinate 64,147,532, forward strand.
ACTATTAATGCAATTAAACTTCATACATTTGTAATAAGTGGGAAAGCTGAAGTATATGCAGATAATAAAAAAGGATTCTCAGCATTAACCAAGGAAAACCAGTTTCACAGAGAGCTGAAATCTACAGAACACCAGCATGTGCCTCCTGCTGTGTTGTGCTGGGGGCTTGTTATCTGAAAAATGTACGTCTCTGCAGCGAGTGCCCTCTGGGTGGCACTGGGCCTTTCAGCATGTGTCCGTTTTGCTCAGCAGCCTTTATAGATGAACCCCTGCTGCTTGTCACTAGAAGAAATGGTGGGGGGCAGGGGGGTGTATTCTTCTTTGACAGATTGTTTGAAAGTAGCCTGCAGTTTATTACTGAAACAAAACTTTCATAGATGACTTCTGAAACAAAACAGATTCCTTATGTGCAAAACCGAGACCATTTATGCACAGATCAAATTATTGTGGACTGACACAAGTATTAGAACTTCTCACTTACAGGCCAGTGTCCTGGGTTTAAATCCTCTGCCCAGTCATTCCGTGTTTTCCTCCCACATTCCCAGTAATGTCTGCTTTAAGTTAATTGGTAACTCTAAATCGGACCAAATGGGTCACATTAAGGGCAGTTTCTCGTCTTGTGTCTAGTGTCGCCATGATAGCCTTTGACAACTGTAGCCTTGAATTAAATGAAATTGGCTTGACAATGTAGGAACTTTTATATATACAGTCACTATTGAGAAATGTCCTATTCTAACATTAAACTATCCAAAGAGCACTGTTGCTGGCATGATTATTATACAGCATAAATGTGCTGCCAATGAGAGTAATCACAGGTTGAAGGAAGCTGTGTGACCTTCATGGACCAGAATCTTTGAGTCAGGCAAATTCCTGTTTAATCAAAATCATCACAAGCCTAGTCCTACCTCATTGTGGTATGGAGGAACCACTTGGTTGGCATTTCAGCAGATGATCAGACTGCTTTATAAGTTCTAGCCTCTTATCAATTTTAAAATTTTAAATTATCCTCATTGTTTCCCATTAGAGAATAAAATAATGCTGGATTAATTATTTTTGGTGTATTTTTAAAATCAGCAGGAGATTGAGGGCCACCTGTTTTCTGCTTTGCTTGTCGTTTTGCACTATGGGCATTCTGGCTATCATTAAATATGGCTCTGGTTGGTATCTCGGTGGTGAGGAACATCCTTAGTAAGACTTGAGGCTGCTACTGTGACACTCCCTCTGGTGGCTCCTGATATCCCTGCAAGGCTCACCCCCCCACCCCCCCATTCCAGTTCAAAAGCCAGCTGTCCTATGGTAGACCCCAAGCTGTCTGCTCTGATAAAGTGCCTCTTAGTTCCTTCTCTGTTATATTATAAAGTTTTGCAGAGATCCTATGACTTTTTAACATTTCTTAGTTATCCCTCTCTTTTTCCCTTTGGGCAGCTGAGTACATCTGAGGACCTCACTAAACCATCTAATGGATAGTAGAAATGGGAAGTGTGTACAAAGGGCAAGGACTCATATCAAGTGGGAATTCCTCGTTTGTTGGGAACAATTACAAGCCCCGGTCTCGATCACAAATTGGGTTCAAAGGCTTGTCCATACGTCTCAGCATGAGGTAAACAGACATTAATTCATTCAGTGTAGTGCACGTGCAGCACCAGAAATTTCAGGGCATCACAGACCTGTAATTGGTCAATCTCACATGTCACTTATGTATGATAGGCCTCTCAATTTTTTCTTTCCGCTGCACATGACCACAAATAAGTCGGATTAGACTGTGCGTAAATGAAAAGAGCTACACTTTTATAATAGCGTATAAACGAATCTGTGGTACGGAATCTGCTACTAGCAACAATGTACTGTATTATGTTATGAATTCTATTTTTGGTTTTGTTCGTCTTTATTTAATATTATCATTGTCAGTTATTTGATAATATAATACAAAAATATACAAAAAAGTTAAGTTTCACGATGTTAGCTTTCTGTGTTGTCTGCCCTGCCTCCTCTGTGGTGAACCAAATTAGACGGGGCCACCTGATTATGCAGCTGGGTATATTTTCTCTGTGTTTTTTTTATTATGGAAGATCCATTTTGTGCTACTTTTCATTTATTTGGACATAATGTAATTTTTATTTAGCTGTTACCATTTTTGTTTATGTGACATACAGTTATGTATTACGTGAGGACGATCAGCAATTAGATGATGTACACAGAAGTGCATTGATTTATTTGTCAGCTCCATTTCATCCCTTGGTGGATAAATTCTATGTAAAACATTTATAGAATAGATGTTTTATTTATCTTCTAGGCATTGCGCTAGGTTTTGTTTAGGTTTTTGACTTCCTTCTGCTCATGACTTCTCTTTCGATTTGCCCTTGTGTTTTGTTCGCTGGTTGTTACAATCTTTTTGGTTCTGACCTTTCCCTGCTCCTCATTACTAATCTGTCTGATATGACTTCTCTTTGCTCCTACAATTATTTCTGGAGATGCTGTCTCTACACTTGGAGTCTTCCCCCAGCAATATAAATGAAGAAGCTGCTGTTCTCAAGGCATTGCTGTTTTTGGAGTCCTCATTCTTGATTATGTGATTCTTGTTACATCTGGAAACCTTAATTTTGACCCCTACTTTGATTAACTTACTGTGTTTGGTTTGCGCATCTCTCTTTGCTCTTTTTTATAGGTTTTGCTTTCTAGCCTCTTTCTGCTCCTTTTTTCAATATTCTTTAAGAAATATTTAAATAAGTAACTTTGTTTAGAATCTTTGGCTAGAGGTTTTTTTTCACCTTTTTCCTTCTTGTTTTGGGATTTTGTGATATTCAGACTTTCAAAGCCTCATCTCCTTTTTTGGGCCTGTTCTGGCTTAAAGCCTACCAAGTCTGGTCATTTGTGTGAGAGTTTGGAGGGCTACTCCTCTTTTCTGTGCTTTTTATGAAAAGACAGGGTCTTCCTATGAAGTACAGATCCTATCCCTGTCTTGTGCTCTGTCTCCTACTCTGTCATCTTCAGCAATGTGTTGCAGTTTTAGTTATTTAGAAAATTAATTTACTGGTTCAGATACAATCCACTTATTTCAGAGAGCTGCAATTATGCAGCAGATTTTCAAAAATGGATTGTAAAAAAAAAGGCAAAGTCCAATGGCACTTTTCAAAGGTCATTTGATTGACTGACAGGCGGCTTTCCACTTGAATAAGGGAGTGCAGGGCTGCAGCCTGATTACTTCCAAGCAAAATTTGCCATCAAAAGAGACTTGGAAAACAAAGACAATAGGAAGGCATTTTTATTTATTGAAGTAGGAGCCTCCCACCAGATGATTTCTGAATCAGAAATTAACTGGGCTGATTCAGAGGAGGCATTTTAATGACTCTTTAAAAGCCTAGATATAAAATGTGCAGCTAGCAGACCTGCCTCTTACAGAAATGTCTCCAAGATAAGGCAGCTGAAGTGTCGGGCATGATACCATCTAATGTTGCCTGAAATAAATGTTCAGACTGGGAATTCTCATTTTCCACAGTTATACAGCTCTTGGCATCTTGAACTAAGGCAGTCAGTCATACTGCCAATGGTTTAGCTCCCAGAAAGGAAATGCTATACACCAGGCAAACTTCACATTAGGAATAACCAGGTGCCCAAAATAAACCCCAATGGGACTGGCAGTCATCCAGGAGCACTGCATTCATTTATTTGCTTCTTAATCTGAACAGCATAATTGGTAGTTAATCAGAAACAGTTATCAAGTTTGACTCAATATAAACACCCCCAGGCTACTGGTATAAATATTGCCAACTTTGAAACATCATTACTGTTGTCTTATATAAGACAAACATCTACTCTAATAATACTAGAATGAACCCTTGCTTCCTCAAAATACTCTTTTCATCCAACTCAACATCCACCATTTTCATTCAGTTTAATAACTCATTCATCTATTGTTTAAATGAAGGTTTCACATTCAAGCTCATGGCAGATGTTTGGGGACGATGTGTTGCCTCCATGTTTAGCAGGCCTGCCTCACAGCTCCTGGGACCTTGCTTCATATACCAGGAATTGCCTGCATGGTGTCTTCTCATTTTACCCAATGATGCATGATTTTTTTTTCCATCAAACCCCAAAAACAGTCCTGAGACAAGTGGAACAAAAAGAAAATTACAATGTACAGATTAAACATGTAGCACTTCAAAAGTCTGGATTCCTTGTCTTCTATGTGGACTTAATACGCTCTCTGTGTCTACCCGGATTCTGCCAATTCTCTGGTTTAGTTCCATGTGCACAGCAGGTAGATTGGCCTGGTGTGAGCAAGTGTGACCTGTGATAGGCTGCCATCCCTTCCTGAGTGAGTGGGATAATTCTGAGCTCTCTGTGACCCTGTAGTGAAATAAACAGAAACAGAAAATGGAAGGAACCAATGTAATTGTTGCTATTCACGCTCCTAAGTACAGCATGTTTGTTGCTAAGCAATGCTTATATGATTAGCGTTTTCGCCTATCAGCTTGTTACACACATGAATTAAATGCTAATTGAGTTAAGAAGCCCATCTCTTTGATTTAGATCAAGGCTTATTCCTGGAAAGTGTTTTTCAGGGCATGGGCTCCAGTGAGCTAAAAAATAGTCATTCGTGCCTTTTGCTTTGGTGGCACAGTGTTTAGCACTACTGTTTCATGCCTACAGAGTCCTGGGTTCAAATTCTGACCAGGCACTGCCTGTGTGGAGTTTGCATGTCTCTGTGTGGCTTTTGCTTAGAGTGCCTGCCTTAAAACATTGGATGAGAAAGATGAAAGGGCAAAGCTTCTAAAAGCGTTTACAGCTGAATGTGAAGAAAACAATTATGCTGGGTACCTCGATGAAGAAACCATTTAAGTTGCAGATAGTTTTAATCTGCTTGGATCAACCTTTAGTAATAAAATGACCAAAAGATATAGAATTTTAGTCAAATATTTTTAAACAATATCTGATCATTTTTACAATTTAATACAAGTATATACTTAAATGAAGTTGTAACAATGGATTAATAAAAGCATAGGGAAAAGGACTGAAGGTATCTAAAGGGTTAGCTAAATGTGGATTAAAGCCTGAGTGTGTGAGGTCTGCCTCATCTTAGAGGAATCATCAAAGTAACTACTAAAATTAAAATGAAGTAAATGAGTAATGAACACCCCCTTAAAAAGCAAGGACATCTAGTGAGAAAGCCCAAACATCCCTATTATTCTTTAAATACTGTATGCAATGGTGTGATGCACTAACTACCCTGAAAGCTTTTGAAATACAAATATGTTTTAAATAATAAGGCATTTTTATACAAAAAAAATACTGATTTATTTCCCCATCACTCCTTACATTTAAATTTCAATATTTAATCTGAATAACTACATAGATAATGGAAGGTTTAGCTGTTTTTCCTATAATTTGATGTTCTAATGAAAAATTCCAGACACTCTGTTAAAACTGTAAAGCCTTGGGAAGAAATGTATGTGTTAGTTTAATTAGTAAAATATTAGCTTAAAGAAACATAGCTGAGATATGTACAATATAAAGAAACTGTTTAGCTTTAAGATTAAATGCAGAGAGGAAATAATAGATGTGTTTTAATATCATTTCTACTGATCTATGTAACTTTTGAAATAATTTAAGGGATGTAATGTGGGAAATGATAAGATATATTTTATATGAATTATCCTGTTAGTCTTAGACATAGTGGAAAATAAATTTCTTTTGTAAATGATTTAAATCCCAAAACTGCATATACTTGAACAGTATTCTGTAATTAGAAAAATGGAAAAAGGAATGTGGAGCATAACTGTTTAGCTAATTTTGAACTAATTTCTAAATTAATTAGGAATTTACCAGTCCAAAGTGTGGAATTCTTCCTTAATTTCTTCCTGCTATGCTGACTGAGATATGTTCTCTGGAGGACTATTGCCATCCACAGTAAACATAGAGACAAATTTGTACTTTAGAATAATCAGCTATGGCCTCATGTATAAATGGTTCGCATAAAAATGTTGCGTATGCCCGTTTCCACGCTCACTTCAAGATGTATAAAAACTAAACTTGGCATAAAGCCACACACATTTTCACAGCAGCCTGACACCATGTGTATGCACTGTTGTGCTCAGATTTTCAAACTGGCGGAACCCAGCATCAAAGTAGCGTTACTGTTTCTGTGGTCTTTCATTTTTACATTCACATCCATGACACGGGATGTATCAAATACACCAAAATTAATTGCCTGTCGTACACAAATTTAAGGCACTTCATTGTAGTAATTTCGTAACAATATAATGATGTATGGAATGGCTAAACTATTCCAAATACCATAGCTGCTTTAGAGTTGTTACTCTTAGTGCACCAAAGAAAGTATTTTAACCTGTTTATTGTATCTGTGCCTGGTATCACAGCTGCACAGGTTGTGTCGAAAGCACAGAGGATTACAGTTTACAGCAGAGGATGCAGCTTACAGCCCTAGAGGACATTAATAGCACATGCTGCCTCAGGAAGGCCACCAGCATTTGCATGGATTCTACTCACCCAAGCCACAATCTATTTGAACTTCTTCCATCCAGCAAACCCTTCAAAGCCTTTCCAGCACCAAAAAGGCTCAGAAACAGTTTCATACCAAGAGCTATAAACTTGTTCAATCAGTCCATCAAGTGCTCCTGGTGGAACTGTTTGTACTTATAATTACAATTACCTCATTGTAAACTTGCACAACAACTGTATTATTGCACAATCTGAGACACTTTATGAACCATTTGCAGTACACGCACTGTATGTACATGTATATTGTACTTATGCTTTTATATTGTATATTTTTCATTTTTGTATCATATTATTATTATTACTTATTATTATTATTATTTATCCATAAGTCTATGGAGGAGTTGCATATTGAATCTCTTTGTACCATACAGTGACAATAAAGAATTCAATTCAATTCAATAGAAGAGAGCATGTATTTAAAAATGATGATGACTGGCTTCTAAGTCGATTAAGATTTCCAAGAGCTATCCTCTTGGAGCTGCGTGCTGTTAGAATACTAGGATGTATACTTGATATCATTTTTATGATAAAATGCATTAAAGTATGTATATTACACTTTACAAATAAATCATAAACTTAATTTAAATAAATGTATACTGTTTATAATTAAACATGTGGGGTGCACAGTGGTGCAGCAGAAGCGATAAGATGGCGCCTCTTCCAGGGATTGTTCCTGCCTTACGCTCAATGTCTGATGGGACTGATGCGACCATGGATGGATGGTTGGAAGGATGGATGGAATAATTAAACATGTACTGTATACCGAAAATTTTTCAGTGTTCCTTAAATGTTTTGAAGAATCTATGTTCTAAGCTTGCAGCTGGTTTTACATTAATTTCAGATGCTTATTGGCTATGTGAACAAAACAGAAAGACAGGAATTTGTGGTTGATACGTTTGACAAACACAGCATTGCTGCAATAATTTATTCCATTCAGGGTTGCATGCATTACAGCAGGCATCTTGCGGGAGGCAGGGACAATCCCAGGACGGGGCACCAGCTCATCGCTACCTTTGTGCCACAGTGGCCCCACATATTTAATACATTCTTTAATGCATTTCTTCATGACAATGATATCAAGAACACATCTTAGTATTCTAAAATGTTCATAGAGCTGAAATATCAAGAATGTAATGTACTCTGTGTGGCAATCACTGCCTGTGTGCTCCTGTCACAGCATATATCCCAGGCCTAAGAGAAAGCCCATTTAAGAAGCACGTAGCGATTAATGATTGGGTCGGGGAACACATAGAATACGAAGCATTTAACATGTTACTTAAGTTACTATGGGATTTGACAAACTCTAGTAAATTAAACATCGATTTTAAGATGATGTTTACAACATTCTACTTGAATGACAAAATAAACTATGAGATTAAATTGGAAATTTCAAAGTTAAAGTCAACAATTCAACTTTAATCTCGACACACAACTTTTTTTTCTTCATTGTGTCCCTATTTCTTTTTCTTCTCTGTGGCCCTAATATGCTTCCATATGACACTCGGACATTCACCTTTTCACGTCGACTTTGACATTTAACCACTTCTTTTTTGAAGTTTATATGTGCTTTTACCATTGTCTTTTAACAAAACCCAGAATGGAAGGGGCTATTTATATTGATTTGCATATTCAAATAAGTGAAATTCTGGGAGGAGCTGGGGTGGGGATGTAGGCACGTGCATTTGTGTTAAAATTCATGTTAATTGGGATTTATAAAGAGGAAGTGTTTGGAACTTTGTTTACCAAAAGTTTTATGCATATGAATTTTTTTGTGCCGTACGCACTTTTCTGTTTTTGTCTCTACCCCATGTTTTAGTGTGAATTCTACTCAAAATGTTATACATGAGGCCCCTAGACTTTACTTAACTTCTGCAGGAATCACCACAGAACATGGCTCTTTAACCAATAACCTTCACACCACTCTGCCTTCTCCTTTACTTTGTCTTTCATCTCTGAATGTGTTTGTATCATCTGTAGAATTATTTGGCTCTTATCAAGTTCTTACATTAATGGGGTCTGTTTCAAGGTCCTCACTGACTGATACCATCTTGCTCCACATTTCCTTCAATCGTAAAATAATAATAATAGAAATATTGACACAAGTATCAATAGAGGGGGGAGTTTATGACATTTTATACTTATGAGGTTTTAAAGTAATTTTAGATAAATTTATTTTTTCAAAGTCATATATTATATTATAGCATAGGTTATGTGCCAAAAGTTTGAATATCGTGAGACAAGTTAAATGACTTTTCCATTGGTATATATATATATATATATATATATATATATATATATATATATATATATATATATATATATATTAAGATTGGCTTTATTTTATATTGTGATTTACTTCTTATGATGAAAATGCTTTTAATTGAGTGGAGTACACAGTAATGGCCAAACCAGATACAACTATAGAGGAAAAAATTTTATTGAGGGATCTGTTTTTTAACATAATTCATACAACGAATGGAAACTTGTACTTACCAGCTGCAGAAATCATTTTTAACGGTTAAAATAAAGTGGCCAAGATACAAGCAGAAATTGGATTACAATGGCCATCTGTTTTACTGCTAGCATTATTGCTGATAATGTGTATCCCCATCGAAACAGGCCTAACACCTCATGAGACACTATTTTGGGATCCATACGTAACTTCACAAAATTACAGATGAAGTATTGCAATACTGATTAACATTTAACAAAACTCTTAAGTCCCTACATCTGCATGTAAAAGCTACTTTTCCAAGCATATTGGAAATGATAGCACTTGATTTTGAACCCAGAGACTGAGCTGCAACAAAGGTCTGCAAATGAACAAATCACCCAACTCTAAGGAGAAACAAAGCATACCAGAGAGGGGCCATTAACCAAGTGACTACTGAACAACATACTCAGATTCCAGTCCAAGGGATCACAGGTTTCTGCTGCTAGCAACTCAACTGTGCTGGTGACAGATGACGGGGAAAGATCATCATTGGTCCAGAATCATAGAGGGCAGCCTGCAGGTCTTCCACACCAATGCCTCATTCATCAGATCAAGAGTTTCAGATATTGATATCCTTAACTCTGGGGTATTGGACCCCAAGACCTGTTTTCTTTACCAGAGCCCACTTTAATTGTCCTTGATTTGTTTTATAATTCATCCACTTGTTTGTAATTTTACAAGGGTTGTTGACCAAGTACTTGAATGCTTCTTGCTTTAGGAATTGGAACAATACCCTATGATTTCTTTTTTCTGCCAGAACATATTTGAAAGTTTTGAACCATGGAGTTATGTAAAGTATCGAAGAAAAAGTTAATTATTTGCAAGCACAGCAAGGAAAATGAACTCTTTTCATAAACAATATGTACTTATTGAATATTTGTAATTATTGTTTTTATTAATGAAAATGATGCATGATTATTCTGAATTTAGTTTGTTTTATGTTTATTCTGTATAGCAATTGGGATAATATAATTGAACAGTTTAGAAAAAATGAGATTACTATAATAAGGTCATCACTTAAAGTGAAAGAGTAAAAGCAACATTTTTGGATAGATGCTTTTAATAAGTTTATTGATACTTGGTGAGAAAAGACAAGTTATTTTTATTGATTAATGTTTGTATGTAATTTGGAGTATTAATCAGAATTTAACATGTGATTACTAGCACTTATGACATTACATGAATAATTATCAAATTAGCATTTGCAGCATTACCAGTTAAAAGTCAGTTCAATTTAACTTTCTAGATTATTCATTTTAATAATAGATTGAATAGTTTAGTGTTAAACATAAAAGGGTATTAGTTAGCAATGAAGAATGAAAATAAAACTAAGGAATGGTAAATAATAAGTATTTTGGGAATAGAGACAAAATGTTTAAATCTATTAATATAAAGTGAAGATATAGTTTAAGCTAGAAAACTCTTGAAACAAGCAATATCTACCATTTGTTTAAATGACAATTGTTTTTAATGATGGATGTGAATTTTATGTGTGTAGCAATAATTGAAACAGAAAGATGGAACAAATGTCAATATTAATGTATTAGATAGATAGATAGATAGATAGATAGATAGATAGATAGATAGATAGATAGATAGATAGATAGATAGATAGATACTTTATTAATCCTAAGGGGAAATTCACATACTCCAGCAGCAGCAGACTGATAAAAACAACATTAAATTAAAGAGGGACTTTGCATTAGGGTGCAAATTGTATGATATTGGGTGGTAGAATTAAACATGCTTAATTAAGATACAGGGTATATATAGTACAAACCTTTTAATCTTTTCAGAGCAAGGTATAAGAGAAATAAAGTTTGTGGGATAGTGGTAACAGTATTTTTATGAACTGGGGTACTTAGATCTTTATAAACAGAAAGTTGGTGGTAATATAGGACAACTAATTAACACTATGGCTTCTTGGGCCTAAGTAATACAGAAGATATAAAATCAAATAAATTATTCAGCATCATAGAGATGGAGTGTCTTATGCATGGAGTGGTGAATGTGCAGTTTGTGAAATTAGGAAGTTCAGATGCAAATCAAGAAATCCAGCTGGTGACAGAAGACTTTAACATCAGTAAGAAGCTTTGGTACAACGCTTGCAATTTAAATTTGACCTTGACATGAACCAGTGGCTTGCATTAATTAGAGTAGTGCTGATGTCTTCTGGGGCATCACGGTGGCACAGTCTTACGGAGTATGGAGACCTGGGTTTGCTTCCCGGGTCCTCCCTTTGTGGAGTTTGCATGTTCTCCCCATGTCTGCGTGGGTTTCCTCTGGATGCTCCGGTTTCCTCCCACAGTCCAAAGACATGCGGGTTAGGTGCATTGGCGATCCTAAATTGTCCCGGGTGTGTGTGTGTCCTGCGGTGGGCTGCCGACTGCCCGGGATTTGTTCCTGCCTTGCGCCCTGTGTTGGCTGGGATTGGCACCAGCAGACCCCCGTGACCCTGTGTTAGGATATAGTTGGACAATGACTGACTGACTGATGTCTTCTAAAGGGAGGATTGGCACCTACTTTCATCAAGATAACTATTTGCTTTATGCAACAAAGGTGATGACCTAATTTAAGACAACAGCTGGATGAAAACTGGGGCAACTTTGTAGATGAGAACATGAGGATGAAAGAATGGTTGTTGGTATAAGGATTCTATCTCTGGTTATTGTTGTACACATCATTGGCACCATAAACTAGAGACTTTTGAAGTTTTTAAAGTAAATACTCGTGCTGTGTCACCACCAATGATACTATTAAATGATCTGATCAAAAATGAAAATACAAGACTAGATGCGTTTCTATGAACTAACACAGCTAATGTTCATTGAATAGGAAGTAAATTAAATAGTTGCTTAACACACAGGGAAAACAACTTTGATCAAACAGATGTTGACAATATTTTATCATATTTAGAAGGTATGAAGATAATGGGCACAAGTTTGAGATTTATAGAGGAAAGCATGTAATGCTAGCATATTCAGATAAAGAAAAATAAATTTTTTCTATGTTCACTGTTTTTGATTTTATTTGATTTTATTGATTTATGCATGAATGGTTTATACTATTTTTTGTTAATCCTCAGATTTAGCTAGCCAGGGGTCTTATGTTTCCTTTTAGTCCCAAAGGAGGGGCATATGTAGTATACACAAATTCTCTATAGATCAAAAACAGAGTTAAAGTAGGAGACTAGACCTTGCAGTCTTAGTTGGACTTTAAAAAGTCCCAAAGGGAAGAAATACATAGAATTTTAATCAAATATTTTTAATACTTAAATGAAGTTGTAACAATGGATTATTAAAAGCATAAGGAAAAGGACTGAAGGTAACTAAAGAGTTAACTAAATGTAGATTAAAGTTTGAGCATGTGAGGGTTGCCTCATCTTAGAGGAACCAGCAAAGTAATTAATAAGGTTAAAATGAAGTAAATAAGTAATGAACACCCTCTTAAAAAAGTGGGGACAAAGTAGTGAGAAAGCCCAAACACCCCTATTAGGAAGCGGTGATAAGATCAATGGGAAAACCTGTAGGACACCCCCATTAACGAAACAATGTTTAAAATAATGGAAGAGTCAATGTATATAAGGTTACTGGTGTGTGTAGTTAATTGGCTAAGATGATAGAATTCTGCATATTAAAAATCAGATGATGTGATGTATTAGATAAGATAAAGGTGATAGAAACATATAAAAGGGAATGAATTGTATTATTGAGTGTTCACGCCATGGACTGAGACATTTATGCATTTCTATATGCAAATAAAGGCTGATGGAAGACCTAACATTGTTCAGAAGTCCCTGAGGTCATTATGAGACATGTATTCGATATTATCCATCCATTTTTAAACTCACTTATTATATCTCAGGGTCATGGGAATCTGGAGCCTATCCCAACAGTACTGGGCAGAAGTCCACCTTGGATACAAAGCTCACATACACTCACAGACAACCAATTCATAGCTAACAACTATTCTTGCACATTTTTTGGGATGTTGTAGGAAGGTACAGTAAATGGAAAAAAGAATCCAGCTTGACACAGGCAGTGACTGGGATGAGAAAAACACTACAGCACTCCCACTCAGGCAAAATCCTATACTCACTATGTATTCAGAATCAAAATCCTCACAAAAATTAAAGCTCTCTGCTTATATAATATAAACAAACACCTACCCCTTGCAAATATTAACATCTTTTTACTTAACTCATTTTAAATTTCATCTCTCAAAATATATATCAGTTCTTTAACAAAATATGTAATGCCCTTTCATCTCACCCAGTCGAAAAATCTCATTATGATCCCACTGACCGAGTATAATTCCCAATTTCTGGCTAGCATGAAGGCTGAAAGGCTATCTTTTCAACCATCCTACCAGATGTAAACACTTCATATGTTATGAACCTTCCTGGTTATTTTGGAATTGTGAGGACTGCAATGATGATGCGCTGAGCAAATCCTAATCAGTCCATGCTATGTCCAATTTCAAGCTCCCAGTTCAATCCATCATGTCTTTGATGTTCTCCTATTGGGCCATGAATGACAAACATCTAATAACAGGTGCCGGGTGCATCTACACTAGATAACCAAACTGTAGCTCAAATGGTCATTTTCTACTCTAATGACTCATTTCACCTGTATTGCCATGCTTTTCACCCTATCATGAAGAATGAATCTTGCAAACCAATATAATTTCAGGTATTTCTTTCTTTTTTTGTGTCATATTTTGTGTTGTAGCTTGGCTAGGTTCCTGGGCAGCTGACTTGACATTTATAGTCAAATGTTTACCTCTAGTCATTCCTTCACTAACCAAGTTTGTGGATAAGCTACACGAGTTTACAAGAACCTTTGGTTGCTTTATTTCTACATTGTTCTTGTCCCCATTTTCCTAATTAGACTTTGATTCATGATTAGAGATTTGGTACTTCTGAAAGATAGGGCAGACTTTCGTTTGTGATCTTTGCATGTTTCTGGTTACCTCCACTACTCTGATGCAAACCTGCAGTGAAAACTCCTTTCAGATGCTGGCATTCAAGATCTCTAGGTGAAGATCTACATGTAGGTGGACCACTGAGCATTCAAGCACTGCAATATCAACCATGCTGTTTAGTACTGCTTGTGAACAAGGATCCAAAGGCCTTGTACTCCTCCAATTTTGGGCATAATATTGGAGGAGTAATGATTTCATATTTGGAGATACCAATTTTTATCATGGATGTCTCACATTTAGCTTTGAAACAGCGCAATTTGTGTTGTTGATCAGGCCAAAACAACATGATCCTCAAGCAGAAGAAATGCAACTGTCAAAAACACCAAAATGGCTAATTTCCAAGCTTCTCCTGTGTCTTGATATCCTGCCCAAAAAAATTAAAAAGAGTAGTGGATGTTAGAGTCTTATACTCATTTTAAATTGATCAGACATAACTTCAAGGCAGCAGATTTTTTTTTCTCTTTAAACACCTGAATGTCACTCAGCAGTGGCCACCCATAGTCCATACTCTTGCAGCAACATCATCAGGATTCTTAAGGGCACATGGTTATTAGCCTTTTCCAAGTGTACCAAAGCCATATGGATGGATTGATGAACACCCTCAACAACTCAAATGCCCAGCCAAAAACCAATACCTTGTCCTTAGTTTGATGGCCTGGACAAAATCAGCATTCGACTTCCTCACAAGGGTTTTGACTATTTATTGAAGCCTGCATGACACCATATATATGTGTTAACTAAGTCATCCTAAATATTTCCAGTATTTTCAATATTTCTGATCAGATCTGGTCAGTTACTTAAGAGTACCACCATGAAAGAGAAGCAAAATGAGTAATTTTATAGTAGGGACTGCCACAATAATTAGTAAGAAAAAAGTTATTTTTTCTAAATGACCAAGAGCTGAGTTAACTTAGTCGGACATGGCAAAGTTCAAAACCAGGAATGAAACTGAAATGAAAACACCAAAGCCTAATATGTTAACCAAAGTCGAAGTCAAGTACAGTACCTAGTAAAAGTCTGAACCTGAAATTTTGAGAAAAGAAAAAACTACACCCACAATTTTTTTTTTAAGCCAGAAACTTCGGGCTTAGCTTGCTGGCATCCATTACAGGCATGGAATGATGACTCAGAATGTCACACGACCAGCAAAGAGTATAGTAATCTGTCACAAAATGGCGGAAAGCCTCTAAAAAAAGAAAACAAAATGGCAAAATAAAAAGTCATAAACATAACAATACATTTTTTCATAATCAGACTATGTTCAGAGCGGAAAACAATATATAACAGCTCATCAGCAAGGAAAAAAAGAGGACCCAGCCTTATCAGCTTTTCAACAT
Organism: Erpetoichthys calabaricus; assembly: GCF_900747795.2. Lineage (NCBI taxonomy): Eukaryota > Metazoa > Chordata > Cladistia > Polypteriformes > Polypteridae > Erpetoichthys > Erpetoichthys calabaricus. The sequence continues at coordinate 64,162,865 of NC_041409.2, forward strand.
AGTCACCTTCGTTTGCGATGCAATTTTCACAGCATCGTACCAATTTTTTAATGCCCAATTACTACTCCTCCCTTCACTGTTTCCAACGAAAATATAGAAGTGCAGAAACTTTTTGAATGTCCTCCATATTTTAATGTATTGTTATTTCATGGTAACAATTTGTTTCATTACGGACACTGCCATTTTATAACCCCGTTAAGACCACAGCTGCTAGAAGTGTTGTTTCATTACAGCTCCACTTTATATATGATGTATATTATTTGTTGTTCAAGTTTTTAGATTAAATCTAAGTGATATTTATATTTTTCTTTCTGATATAATAAATTCTTCATGAGATTCTGTAAGACTTTGATTTTAGTTTGTGTATTGGACTTTGTCATGCAGTAATTTCATTTCTGGCTTTGACACTTGCTTGCTTTGAGGAAAAAGTTTAATCTCCTGGTTCCTTATCTACTTTTGCCTATGTGTCAGAACATATAACTTCTTCAAAGCAACCCTTCCACCTCATGACAATATTTCTAGTTGTGGTCAACATCCCCCCTGCCTTTGGCCTGAATAGTCCTTGCAAAGTCCCATCTATCCTTGCTGGGTCTTTAAATGACTTAGCAGTACCTTTTCGAGTACACCCAGATACTAACCTTTGCATACCTCCTGTCCCTGGACCTGTGGTTCACCTTCTTCCACAGCATTACGCTCTATTTTCTAAAACTATTTGTTTAGCTGCTCTCTTTTGAACAGTTTTCCAAAGTTCCATTTAACCAGGTTCTAATATCCTTAATCTGCAATTTCCTTCACCACATTGAGATTGTAGTTCTAAGAAGATCGCTTTGTTTAAAAATGTAAAAGTGCACAAATCAAAATCAAAGCTGGGTTCAAGCAACAGAGGGAAATTCTTCCAGGGTTACTGGTGACTACAACGGGGCAGTAATTCATTGCTCATTGTGTTAACGTTTACTTGATAGCTACTCTACATGTAAAACTCTGCCCACCTAATTATCAGCATAATTACACACATAGAGAATGTGCTGCTTTGGCAATTTGCTCTTTATTAATTATCTGATGCTCGCTGGAGCCACAAAATTACTCTTTTACATGCTATGTGGTTTCTTCCACAAAAGATAGAGCGGGCTCTGTTGAAAACAATTAGCAGAGCGTCTGGGAGCCCAGTTTGTAATGTAACTATTTAGAAGGTCGAGAGGTTCAATAGCCAAACCATTCCTGATACTGGACCAACTGGACCCGAACGAGATGTGGATTGTATAAGGCATAAAAATCACTGTGGACATTATGGTGGAACATTTATGAGGAAATAAGTAGAAATGAGGGAGAATGAGAAGGTCACTTTCTATCTTCCAGGTTCTTTAGCAGGTTTAATTTATTTCAGTTCCTTCTGGACATTTTTTTCACGTTTTGCCAAAATTAATTTTATTTATTGTTTTAATTCTTTTCATGTTAGTGCCATCTTTCTATGTCTAGGTTTGCACTTGATTTCCCATATCGTTACCTCTGTTATTGCATCACTGCACGTGACTGAATTAATAAGGTTTAGGATTTCATTTACTTATACAAGAAAACATGAAGTTTCTCTTCTAAGCTGCAATTAAAACAGGCAAACAGTGTATAAGTTACGCGAAACAAAATTCAGAACTATTTACAAACCATATGAAAAACACTCCTATAACATTAAAATTTGTATTGTTGAAAAGATGTCTGGCGCTGGAGATAATGGAATTTCTGGAGCTGGTGTGCGTCTCTAAAGCAAGTGTCCTCCCTGATTTACTGAAAATGAGCTCTGTATGTAATGGCTGGCTGTCATCACCTGAGAAGATTTCCAGTTTCTTCAACACAGCGTTGTAACACACACTTGAACAAATCATCCACACCAGCTCCAATAAATTTGACTGTATATTTGGTAATCTGCTGGAACTTTGTTAAATGTGGATTTATTAGACAACCAAGCCAGGCCATGAAGCCTAATGTGATGACAGTCAGGGTCACACTGCAATTAAAAAACAGAATAAGTTCCCAGTTCACTTATTCATTGCATTCATAAAAGATATTTTTGTAGTAATATTTTAATTTAGATTATTATCTAGGTGAATTCTTAAGTATTTCTATCTAGCATATAGAATGGTAATATTTTTTTATTTTTACTGTCTAACAATACAAATGTTTAAATAAACTAAAAAGTTAAATGTGTAACAATATCTAATTTTAAAATACAATGAAGATTTATAAGCCAGTCGTTGCTCTGGCACGTTACTAGATCGGATAAGAATTTCTTTTAAATGTGACGGGAAGAGTGTTGACTAGAGTGTGGTATGTTGGAGGCATTGTTTTAGTTTGTATGAGCTTATGAGCCCACCTCCCAAAGCATAAGCATTCAAGGCCTGTTTGAGAAGGCAGTTTACAACTTATTTACCTGAATATCCTTTCTTTCTTGTTTGTCCAAAACTACATTTGTGCATAGTTAGACAGTGGAGACAATGCTGACAGGAACAAAGTTCAGCTAACAGGGGTTGTTGTGCCTGAGCTGTGTCATTAATGAGCCAGGGGATACAGAGGTATAATAAGAAGGGGAGACCTGCACAGGCATTCTCTCCCTCTCTGCCATTTTCCACCCTGGGAAGACCATCTCTCTCGGTGGCCATAATCATCCAGGCCATGCTCTATTCATAGGCCAACATTAATAGGAGAGCCACCTGGTAGCCTATTATCAGGTTGTATTATTTTAAGTAATTATCATTGTGCTCTGCTTTATCTATAATTTAAAGAATAAATTGGGAACTCTCTTTCCTGCCTATTCTGGTGCTCTATCAATTTGCTTGGAGTTACAAATATAAAAGAAGTATGCTTGCTTCGCTCACCCCAGATCTGCCGCTTGCGATGAATTGTGATGTGGTTTCGGATAAACACAAATATCAACGCTGTCTTTGATATCTCCGTCTTTCGAAACAATTATCACTGACAATTCGTCACATGTTGGTTTATTATATATGCAAGCATGATCTTTCGGATTCATATAGAAATCCAAGAAAACTTCTTTGTCTGTGTTTTTCAGATAAATTTCATACAAGGTGCAATACTTTTGGACGTATGGATTTGTATCCATTATTGGCTGTAGAATTTCTAATATGTCCGATTGATTAACTCTTTCGATTTTATGTTGCATCGCTTCTCCATGATCATAAATATAAACCTGACCAAATTGTGGTTTCTTTGAAATTAAACTTGTTGTATATCTTAATTGTTGCAGGACCACAGATTCTCATAGCGTATGGTCCTAAATCATGTAAATCTACGTTTTGAGCATTGAATGATGCAAACAGATTATTGTAGACTAGCAAAATACCCGCGCTTCGCAGCGGAGAAGTAGTGTGTTAAAGAGGTTATGTAAACATATATATACATAAACATACTGTATATACATAAATATATACATATACACATCCACATACATATACATATATCAACATATATATACACATACATATATATATATATATATATATATATATATATATATATATATACACACACATGCAGACACATATACATATATATACATATACATATTTGTATATCTACATATATATACACATATATACATATATATACATATACATATTTGTATATCTACATATATATAAACATATATACATATATATACATATTTGTATATCTACATACATACACATATATCTATCTATCTATATATATATATATATATATATATATATATATACACACATATATATATATATACACATACATATATATATATATATATATATATATATATATAGCTGATTACCCAGTGGATTCGCTCACTGAGTGCAAGAGAAAAAAATAAAATGTATGTATAAAATAAGTTTAATTGCCAAATTTATTTTTCCACAAATAAAGAGCACTTACAATAACATAGAAATCAATATAAACAACATTAACATCATTATCATTTGAGAATATGAAGTAATATATAAGAAGCACATTGCATATAAATATAAATTATTAAACATTAAAATGTTCTTCTATAAAACAGTACCGTGGCTATTCGTTTGTCTGTCCAGGATTTTAAATCAGCTGTAGCTCGCAAACCGTTTCACCTATTGACTTGAAATTTGGTACACAGATACTACGTCACGTCTACTATTCGCTTTCCCACACATATGAACACACATATATATATATATATATATATATATATATATATATATATATATATATATATATATACACACATACATATACACAGACATACACATATATACATATACATACATAGTGCGTTGCAACACGGGCTGTGATTGTTACATGGGAGGGAGACGACAAATCACAGCTTCCAGCTTTCTAATCGGGCTTGTGATTGCTGCTTTGACGGATGCCCAGATCCCACAGTATTTCCCCTTAGGAGAGGCGTTAGGCAAGTGTAATTGAATAGCGGTGCTGCAAGTTATTACTCTTTTTATCTTTATTTTATTTTATTGTAGAATGAACTCACAGCTGCGCGCACCAGTGCGTGCGTGGCGGATGTGTACGGCTGACGTTTTCATTGTCTACCACCTTCGCTAATCATTCTTGAGGCAGATTGAAGACTTAAGTGCCAGCTTAACTAAGAAATTAAAGAAAACATACTAAGTTTTAAAAAAAATCAGTTTTAACGGGAAAAGATGCCGACGAAAGAAGAGAAGCAGCGGGACGCTAGGGTCAAGAGCTGCTCATTAAGCAGCAAGCGCATCAACCTCTGAGCAAACGAATGGTAAACGTACAGAGAAAGAGGATAAATACTATGAATGGTCATGTCAAGTGTATTCACTCCACGTTATCGTGCAGTGCGCTGTTACTGGTATTTTGATAAAAGAATCTGAATAACAGATAAGAAGCGTATAAATTATTAAACAGTAAAACATTAACATTTAAGAAGTAAAGATACATTGAGTACTACTGTAGTGCTTTCGGGTATAGTACATTTTTTGTTTGCCCATTACATGCATAAATGTATACATTTTTTGGTGTACCTACCCAAGAACACGCGACATGACCCGGCAGTTAAAAATTTATCGCTCCAGCAATTTTAACTCTGTTACAAAGTCATCTAATATGGTATTGCAAATGGCAGCGGGAGCGTTTCTATAAACTCAATTTAAACTTACTGTTTACACCGTGCTTTGAACATGCATAGTATGCGACACGTGTTTCGCCGTAATTGTGGGCTCATCAGGAGTACACAGTCACTGCACTCTCTTACGGGAATCGATCCTCGGACGTAGAGGCGAAGCCCCTAACGTTGTGCCTCAGCGTGAGGTTCGTTCATTTGACAGCATGTAGATCGGCGTAATTACATTGCAGGCATTCGTAGTCTGATTCACAATCTGATTGTATGGGTGGTTACCTACCAGGTAACGCTTGTGGTTGGTGAGCAAGTCGGCTAACTTCTGCCACGGTGCCCTCTTTCAGTTGCGAGAAGCAGATCATACAATGGTTGAAATAGTTTAATATATATAGCAAAATCACCGCGCTTCGCAGGGGCGAATATGGTATTGCAAACGGCAGCGTTTCTATAAACTTAAAGTTACGGTTTATACCGTGCCTTGTTTCATATTCTTTTCCTACCTTATCAATTGTGTAATGTGTTTTTTGAACAGGTTTCATTCATGGAAGTGATCACTCCTGCTGCGTTCAGTCACTTCACGTGAGCCACTCTCTTGTGTGATGTTGCGATGTCCACGGGTTTATTTAATGTTAGCTAAGACCCGGCAGTTAAAAGTTTCTCGCTACAGCAATTTTAACTCTGTTACAAAGTGATGCAAACTCTCGTTTATACTTCGTGTCTTCTCATTAAACTTGTATCTCGCGAATATGGCATTGCAAACGGCAGCGGGAGCGTTTCTATAAAGTTAAGGTTACGGTTTACACCGTGCTTTTTTATACCTCGTGTCTTCTCATTAAACTTGTATCTCGCGAATATGGTATTGCAAACGGCAGCGGGAGCGTTTCTATAAAGTTAATTTAGACTTACGGTTTACACCGTGCTTTTTTATACCTCGTGTCTTATGAAGATGCTTGTATGCGTCACTCACTCGCTTCTTATTGTTTCGCTGCCTTGTCAATTGTGTAATGAATGTTTTCTTCTGCGCTCTTTGGGGCTCCTCCTTCTTTTGTACGTACTGAGTTCACAGTCAGTTCACGTGATTACGTGGGAGGCGTGATGACGCGACACGCAACTCAGTCTCCTACGGCCATCTTGCTGCCTACCATTACAGTATATGGACAAAAAAGAGGTTCCAGTTATGACCATTACGCGTATAATTTTGAAATGAAAACTGCCTAACTTTTGTAAGTAAGCTGTAAGGAATGAGCCTGCCAAATTTCAGCCTTCCACCTACACGGGAAGTTGGAGAATTAGTGATGAGTGAGTCAGTCAGTCAGTGAGTGAGTGAGTCAGTCAGTCAGTCAGTGAGGGCTTTGCCTTTTATTATTATAGATTCGGATGTTTTGCCTGTAGTGTTTGTACATTTCACTTTCACCAAATAAATCTTTTATTTCTCATGGATACACCTCTTCATTGGGAAGAAACACTACTTTTTCCTGATAGCAACATGAATTAGACGATCTACAAGACTCCGACTTAAACTTTAAAGCTGAACAATACCTACATACTTCTGTCATATCACCCATGTCCATATAGGTCTTTTTGCTGTTCCATTATTTCACTGAGTAATAATTTCCATTTGTTTGTACTAATGCGATCTTTACTATCAGTTTTTTGAGACTTTTGAATTTTACTACTTATATTATCTCTAACCTGCTCTGCATGTGTATCGCACCAATGTTTTTGAACCTCTTTACGACGTTCTACTTTGTCTTCTACTCTTTGTCTTTTATTTCTGGCCCCAGGCATGTTTAAATCTCTTGGAAAAAAGTCTCTTCTTACGGGACTTGAAATTATCTAATAGAGAGATCTGGTAAGTTTTGAACTATAATAGCCATCAACCCTGACAGTGTGGGAAGACTATGGAATTTGGGGCACCCTGTTAAGGTCTAAGTATGAAGGGGAACATAGGGTCACTTTAGGACCCTACCATGACAAAACAGTACTGAATTTAGTCATTACTTATATTCCCTCTCCTACAACACTGAGGCATGATCATACAGACTTCTGCATTTTGAAGTATAATTTCATTAGTCTTTCCAACAGAAAAGATAGTTATTATGGCATCAATTTATTAAACAGTCCACTTAGTTGAAGTAACACCTTTCATTCTTCCCAAATATGTTGTCCAATCACTGTAGTGTCATCAGTTCACTTGGTAATGGAACAATGGTCAGATGACATGTCATATACAATGGCATTTAAGTCTATTACAAGGGGGCTCCGCTCCCTGCTTGCTTCATTCGCCTACCCCTGGGGTTGGGTAACCCGAAATAAGCACCCTCTCTAACGCCCCCCCTATTACCGCATTAAATCAATACCCCGCTATCAGTCCTCCGTGCTGTACTCTGCCTTCCCTCAATCGGACCTAACAGTCACTTAAAACCAAAAAGCCCTCAACCTGGGTGGGACGCTACAATACTTTCTAATTTTACTGCTTTCATATTCTGTACCTTTGTCTGCATGTGTATCGCGCCATCGTTTGTTTGAGCCTTTCGAATTCCACTGTTTTCATAATCTCTTATCTGCCTGTTTTTCTCTCCAATGCCTTTGGGTCTCTATTCTCCGTATTGTCCTTATGCGCTTTCTATGCGCTGAGAACACATGATTTGTGTGTACTATGTGCTTTTACACGATTGATTTTTTTTTGATCAGTGTGCTCTTTTATATTCCGTACTATCTTTGTGGACCTTTGCGGACCCCGTAGTGTCTTAACCCATGCCTGCTTTGCTTCCGCAGTTTCTGATGCTTGTTGTAGGCGACTGCGTTCATTGATCTTATCCAGGTGGGCTCGTGTGTGTATCGTTGTGCTGTATTGTGTTTGAATTTGGTGTAAAGCGTTCAGCGGTTTGTACAAATCCAAGCAGCACATTATTCCTAACTTCACTCCGCAGTAGTGCCACTCACAATATGGCGGTTGTTTTATTTATTATTTCCGTTAGTTGAGCCATACGCGCCTGCGCAGTACGTCTCATGGTCCCATCGCCGTGTACCTGCGTCCATGCCATCCGGTTTATCATTCTCGGTTAGTAATATGGATTCATTATAATAGGCATTCCAACATATTGTTTAATGCTGAGGTACTGCCTCATAGTGGGGACAGTTTAGACTCGGGGTGGTTGGGATTCAGTAATATGGCAGCAGTTTGCTTTGTGTCTTTTCAGTTGTTGATATGGGGCCAACCCAATTTAATTTTAGTTTTTGTAACCTGAAAGAAACAAAAGCAGATAAAATTTCATAGTGAATTCTTTCATGTTGATAACATTTCATGGGTTGTGACTTGTAATAAACATGAGGGAGTAGGGAAAAATTATAGGCTACAACATTAATAATAATAATTCAGCTTGGCAGGATTCAACAGCCTGCCATTTACAAACATTATTTTTGAGTTTAGATACCCATCATTGGTATCAAAACATTGAGCAGCAGAGGACCTGAGTGATACAACAAAGATTCAAATTTCAGACGCATTTAAGAAGCCTAGTCTTCAATACGGAATGGAGCAGAGGTTTTGAAAGGCAGTACACATTGAAGGGCAATATAGGTTACTTTGTAGTTTTTTTAAGTGATTTGCATATAATGTAAAAACACCTATTGTGATAACCATACCTTTATCTCTTACTGGCGTTGTCCACAAAAAACAACTCAGTTACCACTTATTCCTACTTATACTTATTCTTCATTGAAATTTGTCATGACAATTCAGTTTTTATTAAGAATATTTCATCTACAGCGCACAGTACACATGTTTGAAATTTCAAAATGTCCCACTGTAGTAGTGTGTTGTACCATGTTAGCCATTATGGATGCAATGAGAAGTAAGCAAAATGACAGCTTTTATTGACTAACTGAACTGATTACAATATACAAGCTTTTGAGGTAACTGAGGTCCCTTCTTCTACAACATGCCTGAAGAAGGGGCTTCAGTTGCCCCGAAGATGTCATTTTCCTTGACTTTAAAAGTCCCATTGAAAACCAATGAAAAATTGGCGAACTCATCTGTTTTAAAATAGAGTAACATTCTGTACAAATGAGTTCACTGTTTCAATTTTGAACTGAGAGCAGTTACTGCAACTTGTATATTTTATAAACATATTTTTGTACTCATTTAACAGCAGCTCCTAGTGGCAAAAGAGTGAAACACTTTCAGTCACATGCGCTGAAGCATGTTCATGTCGGGACTGGGGCAGGGTCACATGTAGGTGGGGTTGGATGATCTTGTATTATCATGTAAGAAAGTTATGATGTTAGATATGTATTTTTTTATTAAATTCACCAACAGTGATATTCTTTATTTATTCAATACAGTAGTGATGAAATTGATTATTCATCTCTCACTGTACAAGGTAAGTGCTGTCTCCTATTAGAATCGTATTATTCACTAACAGTCGGCTTCTGCCTCTTCCTCATCCCGCTCTTGTCTCTGCATATGAGTCAGGTTGCACAAACCTCAGTTATAGCATCTCACTTCTCCATCTCCTTGAAATTAAAGCAGGTAAGTGAGATAATGTTCATGTCTGAAAAACTAAATAATGTATGCAACATAACTTACATAGAAATGTATTAAAGATGTCTCAGTGACTGTGACTAAGCATGTACTCAGTATTTCATTTACACTGAATACAACCTCATGGCTGAACTAAAAATGATCCAACATTTGTCTCGCTCTATAATTTGCCACAGTGATCAACTATGTATCATGTTCAGATGCAGCCAACATTTTAGAGACTTGCACAGATTTAAAATCTCTGTTGCGTAATTCTTTGAAAGATTTTATGATTAAGAAATTTAAACTACAATATGGCCAAAGACACTCCACATGAATCTTTTCATCACCTCAGTTGGAATCTGCTGCCTATGAAAGCAATTTCAGCCATATGATATTGTAAAGTGGTATTTAAAAATATTTTATGCATTATTAACATAACATTACATTCCATTATCACTGTTATTGTTCAGCATAACTCACTGATTCAAATATATGTAAGAAACAAACTCTTTGATGAAGTGAATAGAACATTTAATAATGCTCCAAACTTTCAAATCAGCTAACCTAGCATCTGAATGCACCTGAATGTGCTTCTTACTTTTTTGTTTTGTTTTACAGGAAGTATTAATGCAATTTGGAATAAGATTATTGTAACTGCGGTGGGTTGGCACCCTGCCCGGGATTGGTTCCTGCCTTGTGCCCTGTGTTGGCTGGGATTGGCTCCAGCAGACCCCCGTGACCCTGCGTTCGGATTCAGCGGGTTGGAAAATGGATAGATGGATGGAAGATTATTGTAAATTCTTAACTTTCTATTTTGTAGTGCTTTGTTTTTCATTAAATAAAGATAATCTTAACCATAATAATAATCCAGCATAGGAGAAACAAACAGCAAAATAAAACTATTTTATTAACACAAAATGACTGTGACACTAGGATTTAATTAATGTAAAATTCAAAATATAAAAGTGTTACATTAAAACTTGCATTACATCTTGGCAAATATACTTTATTTGTTTATATCCATCTATGAAATAATTGATAATTACCTTCATCTTTGTTCCTGACTTGATAAAAATTTCAATATTTTTTGCTTCTCATATGAAAAAACGCTGATGGTGATACTGCGTTCTTTGCATACATTGGCATAGGCACAGTAAACAGAATTCATAGCTCTATATTTAAAGGTAATAATTATATTTTGGTTGTATACATCTTTCCATTTATTTTGGGCTAGTGTGTTTATTTCAGGAGAGGTTGAGAGCGTGCGCTAATACAGCTCATTGCCGCACCCACCACACGATGAACCACTCGGATTGGGACCCGAATGCAGCCGTGCAATAGGTGACACCTCAGCACCGCACTGGAACAGTGTGAGGTTTATTACAGTAGCCAGAGCACCAATCCTGCCACCAACTCCCAAGTTTTCCCTGCAAGTTGGAGGACCTGCTTGCAGGGCTGGATGCAGGTTAACGTCATACCCAGGACAGAGCAAGTGCAGGTTAAGGGCCATAAATATATCTATTTGTAAGTTATGAGGCTGCCTTGGTAAGAATATGATTTTACTAGTGAAACTTTCCCCCAAAACACCAATCTGGGGTTGATTGATTGACCACCACGTCTATGGTAATGTTCAGAGCCAGCATGTGATTTTTTTTTTTTTGGTAAATGTGTCCCCTCATTCCCATATGCTGCCTTATCGATGTTATTGTTGTTATTAATCAAAGCAATCACTATTGTCATCATTTGCAAATTCTGTGATGTAGCTGCTATAATATCTGGTTGTACAGTCAAAGTGAAATATTGAGTATGATATAGACAGGAGAAAGAAGCTTGAAGTGCTTAAAAAATCGACAAAATGTTGTATATCTAGTGTGAACACAATGGATATTTCGGAGACAAACAAAAGGATATTGGGATGGAGGCACTCAAGTTTATTGTAGCGTAAGTGAGTAGAAAACATATAAAAACAATACCAGTCTGACTCCTGGTCAGTGGTAATGCATGCTACGCAAAAAGGAGATGCTGATTGCCTTTTCTATTGGTCCTTTTTGTCTGTTGCCTGACCTACGGCTTATAAGGAAAGAGGGTTAAAAAGCTGGAATGTATTTTGACCAACATAGTCAAAAGCCAGAAGAGTTGGCATCTTTTATCTATTTTATCTTTTTTAAAAGTGAGGTTAATCAGAACTGTCAGGTGGGCAAGTAATAACCCACCAGCCTATTACTGTAGATGGCATCATTGAAAGTCCTTTTCAAGCCTCGGAGCTGCCTGTGAAACCAGGGGCTTCATGTATAAACAGTGTGTATGCACAAAAATGTTGTGTACGCCCATTTCCATGCACGCTTTGAGATGTATAAAAACCAAACTTTTCAGTGTCATTCCATCAAGTTCCTATTCTTGCTTCTACCACTGCCTAAGCCACCAAAAAGTGTTTTTCCCTGTCTCCACTTCACTGAGTAGGACCTCCATTTCGCATTTGGTAAAATTCTTCTATATATGCTTTTCTCATTGCCTTTTAAAAAAAAAACACTCAACTGAAAAGGCTATTTATATTGATTTTAATATTCAAATATGCAAAATTCTGGGAGGAGTCAGGGTGGGATGGCAGGCGGGTGCAAGTGTGTTACATTTCACGATGAATTTATGGAGTGGAAGTGCGTTGCTTTGCACATCTGAACTTTTTTGTGTATACAAAAATTTCCACTTTTGTCTGTACACCAAGTTGAGATGAGAAGTGATGAAACAAATGTGGCAGTGAAAAAAGTAAGCAGGTGGGAAAGCCACCCCACCTGGTAGAAACTGGTGCAAGATCTATGTACTGTAATTAATATATTATAACAAACAGCATTCCTGCAACTTTATCAAATATTTTTCCAGAATTTGTAATGAAATTCAACTTAATTGAACATGGAATACATGTAACATTAAAACAGGTTATAACTTTTTTTAGTGTTAAAAAAAAATCAATACCTTCTTTCTTTGCATCACGTAATTCTAACATACAGTAAGTGTCACGTACCGGACACACAGAACCCTGCATTTTCAATTAATCTGACAGACTAATTTCCATTTACAGTCCCCAGGCAGACTGTGCAATGTAACTCCTTCTCAAGTATGCAAATAATCTCCACAATAATGACTTTCACTTTAGCTGCCTAATTAAAAATAAACACATTGGAGCACAAAAATGATCAGCTGAAATAGCACCACTTATAATTGTGTATTAATTACCAGCAATGTGCCCTTCAGCATTGTTGTGTAAAACTCCGTTCAGACCTGCTAACACTGATAAGCGTATAGGATCTTCCTTGAGGACAGTTCTCCATATCATTAAGATAATTCTAAGAAGAAGTAACGATATTTTAAAATCAAATGAAATGTATGTAATACAAGAAATGTGAAAGCCTTTGTTCTAATTAGCAGTGCACTTCATGATTTAATGACTGGACTCTGCGCAGCATCATGCGGACTAATGTACTATACGTTAGGTAAGGGTCTTAATTTAAGCTACATTTCTGCCGATGAAATTCTGATTGACTGCAAATGAAAGACACCAAATAAGTACAATGGTTTTGTGAATTTCCATTCCAATTTCTAAATTCAACTTATGATACTGAAGTGTAACCTTACATCCAAAATAATAAATTAAACTTCTCTTAGCATCTCCCTTCCTCCTTATCTTTAAGCAGATTTTAATTTTCATTTAGGGTGGATGTCATCCTCTAATAAAGTATCAGTCTTAAATGGAAGGGACGTGTCTGATCTCTTATCTCCCTCACAGCTCATAACTAATGAGCGCTGGCTGCTGATTGGATGATATCAGACAGTTTAGTCATCCGCATGCTGAATTCTAAAGAGGCTTTGACGTGATGAAGTCTTTACTAATTTCCTTGTTTTCTGTATTGTCATCTAGATATGGTGCATCACAGTGTGACGTGTATTAGAAAGCATGGGATGGTCCCAACCACTGAACCCCCAACCACCTCCTGCTGAGCAGATACACTCCTCACATAGGGTTATATTTTGGATGCAGCACAGTTAATCTATCAGAAAATCAATGTCACTGCCTGGAGAAAATTGACTCTGTGAGAGTTTAAAATGCCTATTTGCTCTGCACCCAGAGATATGGCCCTATCTGTCAAGAAACCCTGCTGGGAGCTTCAATTACTCCTCCAAATGTTCAGGCAAACTTGCAAACGCATTGCATTGAGGGAAGACTTCAGCATTACTTGCTTCCCTAGAAGCTGATCCCATTATGATTTTACATTTATACAGGGGGCTCAATGTGGATTTGCTTTTGGGTTGTTTTATTGACAGCTGAAAATTTCAGGGGTTTGGGTGAAGACATTGGCTGTTGTTTTTTCTGAGGTGGGGATTCGTATTTCTGTTCAAGCTCAGAGAACATTGTATCACTTGGATTGTTCGCTGGAGCATGAATAATTCTTTTTCAAATCTTTCTGCATTGGAAATCCATCATGATACATGCTCTTTTTTTATGCTGTGGTCACCCATTTAATCTTTTGGAAGTCTTGCAAAGTTTGGAATTCTTCAGTAACTGAATAAAATGAGATTTCAAATTGGTTAATAGACAGAAAAATGTTAAAGGAAAGTCGTCCCAACAGGTCTGTCACAGTGTAATCCTGTATTAGACAGGTTGGGGTGGTCTAAGCATGGCTATGTTATGAAACGGCTCCATCCCCGATATATATATATATTGTAGCAGTTAAGGCGTGGAGCCACCTCTAACACCCTCAGGTACCACTCTGAACACGAGGTAGAAGCACAAGACTTCTTTATTTGTCTTCTGTACAATGCACAAAGCACCCTCCACTCCACATTCATAAACAATAAACTCAATACTATAAACCAATCCTCCTCGCCCAGACACTTCGCCACCCTACCTCCCAGCTCAGCTCAGTGTCTGGGCTTTCCCACAGTCCTTTTATACACCCTGACCCGGAGGTGCCTCTGTTCCAATACCCACAAGTCCGTATTCCTTCCGGGTCAGGGTAAACAGTTCTTTTCTTCACCCCGGGAGCATGTTGTTCCTTCCTGTCACGTGCCCGTGACGTACTCCCGGGTTATAGGGCACATAAGAGTCCACGAGCCCTCCTACAGCGACTCCCGGTGGCCCCCAAGGTATCCATCGGGGCACATCCACGCTGCTGGGAGAGCTCCTCCTGGCGGCCTGGGGGTGAGGACCGGAGTAAAAAGCCAGCAATCCTTCACAATATATATATTTATCATTTATTAATACCGTTATTTTTTGTAAATTGTTTTGTTGATCTTGCTAATGAATAAGTGTTGTGATTGCACTTTGTAAATTGTCTTTGCTTTTATCAAGTTTTTTTCATTGTTCCAGTATTGCTTTCTGATAGTTTTGAACTTCAAAGTGTCTAATTGTTATTTTCTTTGTATATTGGCTCTGGAGCAAAGTTACTTTCGCCTAACATTGTATTTACTGAGTTGACATTTTGTTTTTTTGTAGGTACCACCATTTTGTGGCTCTGTTTCTGCAATACAGGGGGTGGTTTCTAGGGATTGTGTCCCCAGAGGTCATGTCTACTGTGTCACATGAGTGATCCCTTATGAGGTGGCAGCACATGTAGAAGGTGTCCGAGTGTCATGATTTGGTTTGGCTGCTGGCTCATTTGAATATACAGTATGGTATTATCTTGTACTTGAATTGAAGTTGAGGATTCTGTTCCTGTCATTTATTTGTCCAATCTGCTTAATGGTTTAAGTGTTCTGCTTTGTTTTTGTAACATCTTGAATGCCAGGTTTGGTCCTTGATTGCTGCCATTTTGAGATCCGATCATTAGGTCCTTGTTCTCACATTTCTAGAGGCGTGGCTTCAGAGGTTGTGACCTGTCTGTAATCAAAGTGAAGGGATGAAAGGACGACTAAAAGCTCTTTTCCCTGTCTGATCTGTGGATACCAAAAGTTTATTTAAAACCTTTGTTCAAATTCATCTCATATGTTTTGTTGGTTGGTTTTGATCCCTTGCTTTGTTACTTTGGACTTTGATTTTTGTCTCACATTTTGGCCTTGGTTTCTAATTTTTTGATCTCTTGGCTTCAACAATTTTTGATTTTCTGTGCACATCTCCCAGTTCCACTCAAAATGTCTTCCTGCCAGTTTGCTGTCAGGACACCGAAGTTGTGGATACTTTCTCAATATTAAACGAGTATGCATGTTATTGTAAGTTCTGTGGTTTATGTCTGATTCCAGTTACTTTGGTTTAGAATTTTACTTTGGGTATTAATGATTTGTCCTTATTTGTCTGACTCTTTGATCTCCTGATCTACTGGTACACTCCCCCTCATGGTCTGCCGTATTCTACTCACTGGCATTACAACATGTTTTTTTAACTTTTTCATGTAACTACTTTCATAAAGTTTTCTACATAATGAGCATTATCTAATAATTTCTCTAAAAATGTTCTTTATCTTGTCATAATTGTTTTCTCTTTTATGATGAATCCAAGAGGACAAAGCCTCCTGACTCCGTAGCTGTGCAGGTAACAGAGCTGCTATTGGAAGCCCTGTTTGAGGGCTTGGCCATTATGATCTTAGGGGTGTTTGGTTGGATAGAGTTCAGTTATTTTTTTGTATATTTATGTTCATTTTGACTTTAGTGTTATTTAGTAAAATTATTTTATCACCATGTTCATGACATGTGACATCTGTTGTGGTTATCTGCCACCCATAATTCCAAAATAAGGCCTAGCTTTCCAAAATGTAGTCTCAGTCTTGCTGAAGCAAATGAAGAAGAGCAGGTGACACAATACACTGCCAGCTTAAATAACAGTAGTGACTTTTATGAGAGTGTGCTTAGCAACTGACATCCTTGACATAGCAATGGTACACACAATGGCAGCGCACATAACAAAAAAAAAGAAAAAAAACGCTATAGCATTATAATAAATTAAAATATAATGGTAAAATCAAATAACAAATCTCAAAACAAAAGTAAAAAATAAAAAACGAAACTTAGCTCTACAGGCTTCAAATTTCCAGATAAAAAAAGACAAGGCCCAAATAAAAATGTATTAAGTCTTGAAAAAATTAAAGAAAATAGGTTAATGTAACAACAGGACTGTCATCACATTATATAACATGGAGGCACGTGTTGCAGTGCATTTAAGCTTTGGAAAAAAATTTCCGAACAACTCATTAAAGACTCACACTAAAAGTCGTTACTTATGGTTAGGGCCTTTTGGCCTCATTTTTTGACTACTAATTCTGTTTTTTTCCTTGTCTTTATTTTTGACTTTTGATATAACCAATGCCTGTTTACTTGAGCCTCCTTTCATCTAAGAAGCTTAGCAAAGCCAAGCAATTTGTTGATATTTTTATTAAAGAGCACTTTAGTGTACACGTTTTTCTGAAGTCTTTTATCTACGATGGGGTGAGGGGGGTCCACATTTTGTTTTGGGATTCAGGAGGTATTTTTGTTACAATTTTGACCTCTTAGGGCTGAGGATTCCCAGCTAAGACTTTTTCTAGTTGTGTTAAAAGACTTACCTCTGCAGCACAAAACTGAAGACTGATTCTGGACTACATAAAAATAAAGAATGCATAAAAATACCTATCAGGCTGTTATATTTATAGGCTTTAAATAAAGCCCTGAAAACAAAATTCTTGTATGGAAAGAAATTAATGAGATTTAGAAATGACAAGAATGAGCCGCAGAAGAAGAGCTCAAGGTCTAAGATAAAGCTGTTTCCAGCCTCGTTCCTGTTATGCAGGTAACAATTAGTGAATCAAAAGCTAGAATCTGCCTAGCAGTAGAGATGCCCAATAGCTACAACACGACAAGCTCCATTTACTCTTGTAATTCTTACTGGTGAGGCCAAACAATTTAATTTCTGGATGTTTCTGACTTATTAGTCCGTGTTTGCAGTAGCTCTAGGAGGCTTGCTGGTGCTGTAGCACCAACAAAAATACACATAGCTCCTCAATTGAAATGAAATGATTTGTACCTCATACAACTGCCTTCACTGTACAGTCTCATTATTACATGATCCGCTGTAGTCTGAAAGTCAGTTTACTGCATGTGATATGAGATTATGTAACATTAGGTACTAAGCCAAATCAAAATTCATAAAGCAATAATCATTAAAGTAGTTTAGTTTTTAAATTAACCATTTCCTGAGTCGGGAGGCACAGTGGCGCATTGGGTAGCGCTGCTGCCTCGCAGTTAGGAGACCCAGGTTCGCTTCCCAGGTCCTCCCTGCGTGGAGTTTGCATGTTCTCCCCGTGTCTGTGTGGGTTTCCTCTGGGTGCTCTGGTTTCCTCCCACAGTCCAAAGACATGCAGGTTAGATGCATTGGCGATCCTAAATTGTCCCTAGTGTGTGCTTGGTGTGTGTGTGTGTGCACCCTGCAGTGGGCTAGCGCCCTGCCCAGGGTTTGTTCCTGCCTTGTGCCCTGTCTTGGCTGGAATTGGCTCCAGCAGACCCTGTAGTTAGGATATAGTGGGTTGGATAATGGATTGATGGATTTCCTGAGTCTAACTGGCTTTAGACTTCAGAACCTGCCATGAAAAATGCATTTGTTGTCAGGATCTGTTTTAGGTGGCCTTAAATATTTAGTGGACATTATTTATGAAAGAAATAAGATATTCTGCCCTTATTTGTTTATTTCTCAAATGGCACCATACGATAATTTATACGTTTGCACATGACATCTCAACAAACTCATATAAAACTAAACTTTACATTTTCAAATATCTGAAGTTTGCTAACAACTGGAATGTAAAAATTTTTGAAGAACAGAATTCTGGAGTACGTACATAAAAAAATGCAAAAAACAGAAGGGGACGCCACCGAGCCCCAAACCCTAGACCCAATAATGCCCAACTCAGTCATGAGTTCAAGTAATCAATGTTTAATCCACCAAACACTTTATACAAATAAACACAGGCAATTATCATACAAAACCATGAAACTCTTTTCTCTCCATCTGCTTCAAGCTGAATGTTTCCCGCTGCCTCCCGACTCTGAATCAATGAGGTAAGGCAATGGGCTCCTTTTATACTGAACCTGGAATGGCATCCGGTGACCTGGCATGACTTCTGGGAACCACTTCTGGGTTGTTTGAGAACCTGGGCAGTCCTCTCCTGACAGCACCCTCTTACGACACCCAGGGACCCCTTGTATTTCTGGACTCCAGTTGCCATGAACACCTGTGGGTGTCAAAGCTTTGATGCCTCCAGAGGACTACTGCCACCTAATATATGGATGATGGATCTGCTCCTGGTCTTAGGCTTCTGCATGTCCATCCCCTGGCACCACTGTCTTGGTAGGAGATCATGCCACATTCAGCCGGGATGCCCTTCTGTCCTCCATGGCACACACAGACTCTTCAGTGACTTTCACTTTTTCTTCACCTACTCACCTAATGATTACTACTCTGATTTGTGAATCTCCTCGTTTTTGTTGATGAACCTAAACTCTGTGACTCACATATCCACATAATGTGGGCAAGCATCATTCATGCCATTAACAGACTCACTGTTAATCCTGTTTGAGATGAGGTAAAATATTAACCAAACTTTAGTGTCAAACAAGTACTGTAGACAGAAAATGATTGAAAAGAGCAAGTGGAGGATTATGAGGTCACCAAAGAAATTGCGTGTTGTAGCTCTTTATCTGTAGTCTTAGTCTTGTTATGCCTTATTTGTTTCAGAAATTACAAGAAAATTATTACTCAGATCATCTGTTTGATTGAGATTTGGAATTAAGGAAAAAGAGGATGTGGCAAAGTTCAGATTGAAATCAAAATTAAAATGAATCCCCAAACTCTTCCTAGGCCATATAGCTCATGTGATGCCCATGCATGTTGAACCTATCCTACTTCATATACAAGGACCAGCACACTGTAGCACTGGCTATGAAAACTCTTTGGTGCTGTCCATGCCCATATGCCATAGTGCACAGTCTTCAGGTGTCCAATAGGCTTTGTTCTGCATGAATCCAAACAGCAGTAAGAAGATGAGGTCCTGAATAAGGGCAAATGTGTTACTTAACTTGGAAATCTGGTGTCTGTGTTTGATTTTTGATTTTAGGTAGAATGAGTACATAATGATGGCCAGGAGGTCCACTGAAAAAATGGAAATACAGTGCAAGATGCAAGACTATGTAATAATAATTCTTTACCGCTCTCCACACAGGGAGGACCTGGAATGCAAACCCATGATCTCCTTACTGCAAGGCAGCCACTCTTCCACTACACCACTTGAAACACTAGTCTATTGTAGTAGTAGGTTACACCTCCAACATGGTAAGTAGCCTGCACCTAATTTCCCTTCAGTGTTTGAATATGAGTCGATCACTTCTTTTGTTTGATAAATTAAAACATGCTAAACTTGTCTGAAGGGTCATCAACAAATTTTGAGCCTCTATTTGATGGTGGTGTCCTACTCTGTTGATTTCCAAAGTATTATATTGACATAAAGGAATTACAAGTTTTAGCATTTAGACTTCTTGTTTAAGAACTGAGTCGAGGTGAACACCAAAAAACTGCAAAATCAAGAATCAGGTGTTCTGCTAAAGAGTAGCAGATAGGAATTTTTGAAGGCAGGGACCGGAAGAAACATACGTGTAAAGCCAAGACAAATTTCTTAACCAAAAGTAAAACCAATCTGTCATCAGTCCCAAAAACAAAATCCCAAACTCATAGTCAAAAACACACAAATAAACTCCCAGGTGTTTTCTAAATCTCTGATGATCTGGAATTGCACGGTGCTGACTTTGTAGACCACTGCGAAAGTGATATCACATGCTGTTCATATCCAAATTGTTTTCCCACAAGATGAGATAAAATGGCCACAAAATGGTGGTGATCAGGAGCAATTAAATAGTGCTTAAAATATGATGCAAATATTACATTATGAAAACAATATAAAAACAAAGAACTGATGTCATAGTTGGATTCATTGATTCCAAAAAGCATAATAAAATGCATAAAACTTAAACAACATTGAACATTTACAGCATCAAGCTTTTACTGAATTTCTAATGCTAGAGAGACATACAGGTCACCTTTGGAAATGCATTCTTGCCTAGTCAGTGTGTACCAGGACCAGTCATTTCCATATGTCATGGTTGAGAGATGGGCTACAGAATTCTGTCATGGTGGAACATCTCTCAGAGATGATGACCCAAAGTTTGGCCATCTTGGCACTGATGTTAATAACAGAATATGCTATTAACATCAGGGAATTGTAACTGAGAGTCATACAATGGCAATGCACGAGATACCAGACATCTTAGGGGTTACTTATGAGTCAGTTCTTCATGAACAATTAAAACATGATCTAGGTCTGCACATGTTCGGTGCCTGGAATATTCACTGAAATTAAACATCTCCATATCCAGTGTTCCAAGGAGATTCTCAAGCTAATCATTTTGGACTGTGAGAAATTTAAGAAACATCTTATATCTGGCTATGAAACTTAGATATGTCACGTTGACCCAGAGTCCACATAACAATTGAGTCAATGGAAGCATGGCAGTGCTCTAGCACCAAATCAGCTCAAGGTCCAAGTCAGTGTTAGCTAGATCATGCAAGCTTTACATTGTGGCTATAATGTATAGGGTGCAGGTCCCACTGATTACATGTCTGCACAGGCCCAAATAGTCATCAATAAATGTAGCTGTGTTTTTGGAGCATCTTCAAAAGTGAATTGTTCAGTTGATCTGGTCTTTTTGGCCACTCTTATTAAGAAACTTGGACCTTGTGACCATGTTGTGCTTTTGTGAAAGTTTTCTAAGCTTAGCCCTCTGGATGCTTGATCAGCCGGATTGAGGGCAGATGTGACATACCTCCATTGTGAAGGTTGTGAATGATCTCTGATCCTCGAGATTCTATTGGCAACAAAGGTCTTCAATCGAGTGCTTTCATTTGAAATATATTTTAGCACTGTGATGCTGTCAGTCCAAAATGTAGATTCTTCTAAGGGCATTTGAAGCTCACCTTTAAGCATTTTGTCCATTTTAACTGCCACAACGGCTGCTGTCAGCTCCAATCTTGGAATCATGACCTGTTTCAATGGTGCAACTTGCCCATCAGGAATGAACAATGCCTTTTGGCCTCTTTGTTGGTTAAGACAAGGTAAGTGACAGTGCCATATCCATCTTCACTAGCATCTGCAAAATGAAGCATTTGTGCTGAGCTTATGGTTCCAAACCAAGTAAGTTTTGAAGTTTCTGTTCACTTTATAGTCTGCAAGTAACTAAAAATCATCCATCCATTTTATTCATTTCTGAATGTGTTTGACTTCTACTTCTTCATCCCACCCAAATTTTTCTTTGCATAAGTCTCTTAGAATAAGCTTTGCTGGCAGTATGGCGGGTGCTAGAAAACTAAGGGGATCATAAACTGAGCTAACAACTGACAGAATACCATGCCTTGTAGCGGGCTTGTTTTCCAAGGGAAATCTGAAATTTGAAACTGTCCGGTTCTGTGCACCATTGGATGCCCATTATTTGTTGGCTGTGGCAGACAAAAAACCTTCCTGTTCCAATACTTCATAACAACCGTGCCAGACACAAAAGCTGGCTACACAAATCTGTGGATTAAAAGAGGTGTCACTCACTCCTTTTTATCCTGATGTGGCCCTATGTGACTACCATCTGTTCCCAAACCGAATGACTACCCACCTCTGTGGAACCCAGTATGGCAATAATGTGGACATCAATTTAGCTACAGAAGAGTGTTTTCACGAGCAAGACAAAATGTTTTAAGTGACATTGAAAAGCTTTGTGAGCATTATAATAAGTGTAGTTGTCTTCCCTTGGAAACGTATAACTTGATTGGTTTTACTGGTGCTTCTGTTCATAGCTGAGCCTCAAAACCTTTTGAACACCCTCTCACTGTAGCAGACTATTATGAACAAAAAGTGAAGTTATTCTAGGTGGACGATGCTGCAACAATAAGTCAGATGTGTTATTTCTAGAAACCCTGGGGGCTCCCTTTGAAAATATTACTCTGCGATTCCAATTTCTGTAAATAAAAAAGAAAGAAAAATCAATCTATTCCAACACTCAATATGAATGTGTCAATCTATTCCCCACAAAAGCAGCTCTGGAGTCTAGTGAACATTTTTTTCCAATATTTTGTGTGCATACCGGCTGTGGCAGAGGACAGGTGTCAATTTTTAATGCTGTCCATGTGACTATAGTCCTTGGAAAGAACAGACGGCAAAGCAGCTTGAGACCCCGTCATGAGGGGTGGCTTGATTTTTAATTTTGGCAGCAGCAATGAATACCCTACACTGTGGAGAGCAAGAAGTGGAGTGGGAAGGCGAGAGAGTGTGGGCTAGAAAAAAAAAAGAAGAAAATTCATTCATTGCAAAAGTCATCAGTTTTTTTCAAAATGGTTGGAAAATGAATAATGCTGTGAGTTAATCCTCCACTATTCACCGCAACCGAGTACACCCTCAGGATGAGCGCTGAATAGGCAGACAGCTTGGGTATAGAAAAGAGAAAGATGCATATCAAAGAGGGCCATTTATCTAAAACCCAGTAAATCTAGCAAGAGAGTTTAAAGAGCAAAACAATAACAAAGTGACAGACTCACAAATCAGCTACTGAATGCATAACAGCACAAAGGGTGATAATATCTAGCGTCACCCTGTAGGCTGAGAGCAGGCAGTATGGGCCTAATCTGTGCCACTGACAGAGACCTGTGCCTTCCACCCATAGTAGTCAGATGGCCACCAGTCTGGAAACACTTCTAGCCTAAAACAAATAAGACACAATCACGGGAAATCATCTATCTATCTATAGAAACTGGTAAGGGAAAGCTAAATAAAAATAAACAAATATACGTGAAATGATCTGTTAGTAGCTCACCATCTTCTGTCTTTACCTATTATGTGCTTACCACAATATTCTTTTCTTCTTTGGTTAAATAAAACAAACATACATTTCAGGATGAGAGAGCATTCCCAGTACTATTCTTTCTTTAGAAATGAAGAATTGTTTTATCCCAATTTAGTAATCCAGTTTATGAACTCCTGTCACACCGTAGCTAACCAAATGCATCACTACTGCCCACCACCACTTGAGGACAGCACAACCTCTTTAGCTTTGTCCTTAATTTTATGTTTTCTTACTGTAAAAGAGAAATTTAATTATTTGGGTATTAAGCGTCGCCTTTGCAGAGCATACTTGGAGCAGACCCAAGACGTGCTGAAGGATTACATCACTCAGACGGCTTGGGAGCTTCTGAGAATTTTCCAGGAGGAGCTGGAAGAACTTGCTGAGTAGAGGAAGGCCTGACCCTTGGATAAGCTGAGTGAAAGCAAAGTAAAAGTTATGTTTAATACTCTAATGTATTAAAATACACAAGAGATGATGTTCTTACCATTTCAATGTGGAGTTTGCATGTTCTTGAAATATAAATAGAGGTTAAATTCTTGCATGTTAGATTTGGTGGCACCAAACTGATATGAATTGAGTGGCCCTCATAGGCGACCCTCAAGAAAGACCGATGTCCTGTCTAGCATTGGTTCCTGAATTGTGCACAAAAATTCTTGAATAGGTTCCATCCCACTTGACTGTGTACATTGATTAAGGAGGTTTCATAATGGATAGTGGATAACACATAATAATAATAATCTACAAGAATTAGAATACCTATTTATCAGGCCACAATAAGGTACTGTAAGTGTTTTTAGAAACTTGGATTCCCAGTCTTCTACACATAAGGCATCATAAGCCAGAGTGCACAAAATCTAAAATCCTTTTTTGCTATTTATGGTTTTTATCTGCCTCATGACTTGATCCATGCAGTAGCTAATGAAGTTACACAGCTTCACATTTGACAGTAACTTGTTAAGTAGTGATGAGTCTAATGATTCACCCTGTCACACACGCATGAATAGGGGACATCTTCAGGGCCTGTATGTTACTTGCAAGACCACTCTGAGTCACGGATTGGCATTGCCATTCATGTCTTACCTTTTATTTTTGCGTTCGAGACTGGAAGAATGGTAGCTCAAGAAAAAATGACGTCACTTGCACAGGTACATCTGCCTGTTCCTTTTTTAAAGGCAGCAACACCACTGAAAGATGATAGTCGCTCTTAGACTCAACAAACACACAACAATGCCGGCTGACTAACCTACAGTTAGGTCCATAAATATTTGGACAGAGACAACTTTTTTCTAATTTTGGTTCTGTACGTTACCACAATGAATTTTAAACGAAACAACTCAGATGCAGTTGAAGTGCAAAATTTCAGCTTTAATTAAGTGGGGTGAACAAAACGATTGCATAAAAATGTGAGGCAACTAAAGCATTTTTTGAACACAATCCCTTCATTTTAGGGGCTCAAAAGTAATTGGACAATTGACTCAAAGGCTATTTCATGGGCAGGTGTGGGCAAGCCTGTCGTTATGTCATTATCAATTAGGCAGATAAAAGGCCTGGAGTTGACTTGAGGTGTGGTGCTTGCATGTGGAAGATTTTGCTGTGAACAGACAACATGCTGTCAAAGGAGCCCTCCATGCAGGTGAAAGAAGCCATCCTTAAGCTGCGAAAACAGAAAAAACCCATCTAGGAAATTGCTACAATATTACGAGTGGCAAAATCTACAGTTTGGTACATCCTGAGAAAGAAAGCAAGCACTGGTGAACTCAGCAATGCAAAAAGACCTGGACGTCCACGGAAGACAACAGTGGTGGATGATCGCAGAATCATTTCCATGTTGAAGAGAAACCCATTCACAACAGCCAACAAAGTTAACAACACTCTCCAGCGGGTAGGCGTATCAATATCCAAGTCTACCATAAAGAGAAGACTGCATGAAAGTAAATACAGAGGGTGTACTACAAGGTGCAAGCCACTCATAAGCCTCAAGAATAGAAAGGCTAGATTGGACTTTGCTAAAGAACATCTAAAAAAGCCAGCACAGTTCTGGAAAAACTTTCTTTGGACAGATGAAACCAAGATCAACCTCTACCAGAATGATGGCAAGAAAAAAGTATGGAGATGGTGTGGAACAGCTCATTATCCAAAGCATACCACATCATCTATAAAACACGGTGGAGGCAGTGTGATGGCTTGGGCGTGCATGGCTGCCAGTGGCACTGGGACACTAGTGTTTATTGATGATGTGACACAGGACAGAAGCAGCCAAATGAATTCTGAGGTGTTCAGGGACATACTGTCTGCTCAAATCCAGCTAAATGCAGTCAAATTGATTGGGCAGCGTTTCATGATACAGATGGACAATGACCCAAAACATACAGCCAAAGCAACCCAGGAGTTTATTAAAGCAAAGAAGTGGAAAATTATTGAATGGCCAAGTCAGTCACCTGATCTTAACCCAATTGAGCATGCATTTCACTTGTTGAAGACTAAACTTCGGACAGAAAGGCCCACAAACAAACAGCAACTGAAAGCCGCTGCAGTAAAAGGCCTGGCAGAGCACTAAAAAGGAGGAAACCCAGCATCTGGTGATGTCCATGAGTTCAAGACTTCAGGCTGTCATTGCCAGCAAAGGGTTTTCAACCAAGTATTAGAAATGAACATTTTATTTTCAGTTATTTAATTTGTCCAATTACTTTTGAGCCCCTGAAATGAAGGGATTGTGTTCAAAAAATGCTTTAGTTGCCTCACATTTTTATGCAATCGTTTTGTTCAACCCACTGAATTAAAGCTGAAAGTCTGCACTTCAACTGCATCTGAGTTGTTTCATTTAAAATTCATTGTGGTAATGTACAGAACAAAAATTAGAAAAAAGTTGTCTCTGTCCAAATATTTATGGACTGAACTGTATATGATAATTTCTTTTTTTTTTGCGGAATAACTACCAGTTATACAAGCTTCAATGGCTGGTGCCCCAAACATTTCTCTGTGTTTGTTATCTTTTCTTACAACACAAAACTGAATTCACAGTGGAAACAAATTTCGCAAAATAAATAGTGTTTCACCACAAGTGAAGTCCATGCAATTAGCAGATATTTTTTTCATCTCATCTCCAACTTTTTTCTCCATGTGCAAAAGCATAGCACAGTTTAGATGATAGAACTTTATTTGTCCCCGGAGGGAAGCTTGCCTTTTCACAGAAGCTCAATAAATAGAACACGGAGCTCCTGTGAAATGTTGCAGAGCATGGAAATGAGGGCGCAGCTAAAGAGCAAATACCTGCAAGCACTTTGTAGCTACTAAAATTCATTGGCCTGAGTATGTGGCCGCCGGTGATTGGATTACTGATTTGGGGAAACAAAGTGCAGATGGTGTTACCCATGGTGTTACCTCTGTCCTTAAATGAGCTCTGCGAGGCAGAACTGATGTCATGAATATGTACATAGACAGTGGAGCTCTATGGAAGGAGCCATGGAACTTTGGGTGGTGCTGGGAAAGCAGTCAAGGAGAAAGAGAGCAATTTTATCTGTGAAAAACACTTAGGGAACAATTTACCTTACTTTACATCCACAAAAAACATTTGAGAAACCTTCTAAATCTTATTTTAGTGAATTTTGCATTTTGCAATTGCAAGATCACAGGCAATGCAAATTTTAGAAGCAATTTTGCAACACTGCATGTGAAATGAACTGTGTCTGCAATGCTTACCACTATTGGTAATGAATGAATAAGAATACTAAATAAAGGAACTGGCTAGATTTTACCAGGTTGTGGAATAAAAATTAAATTTCAACCAAAGGCTTGTTTGAAAGTTAGACTTGGGAGAGCTGAATGGGAAAGCAGCTCAGTTCATTGTCCTAATGGGATCTAACTCATTGACATGAATTAAAGAACACCCCACTTCAACAACTTGAAGAAGAAGTGGAGAAGGTTTGTGGCTTCTCTGTATCAGTCCCCAGATTAGTGACAGACAAGAAGTTCTTGAAGAACTGTGAGGAGCATAGTAAGCAGCAGAGAAAGAAATACTTGAATGCCTGACACTACAAACTTGGCCAGGTCGCAGATTTAGAAAGCTGATCAATCTGTTCTCCAGTCATCATCACCACAGCACAATATCTAATCTCATTTACAAAGCAGAACAGTTGCTCTTCTGGTACTTTACATACATCTTATATGAAGCTTTGCAAGTTTTTGTGTTGTTATTGATTATTATTTAGTTAGAATCATCCCAATTCCATTCTGTGTGCTGTTTTTATGATGAGTGTCACCATTTTGTGGTATTGTTTCAGCGCCACGGCCATTTTGTTACTGGTGATGTTGCTACCACTAGATTGTTAGCAACATTGTGTGTGATGTCATTGCATCACTGCAGAATAAGATGGCAGTTTGCTCTCTGCTGTATCGTAGCTTTGAAGCTTTGCAGTCTTGGTTCAGACAGAGAAAGGACCTAAACCAGGGACTTGAGTTTTTTTTTTTATGACAATTTCTGAGTAATGATTTTAGTTTTGCTGTTTGATTTCTTATCTTATCAACTTCTCAATTTCCACTCACTTTTCAAACCACACTTCAGTTTGCAGTCCAATCGCTTTATTTACCTTAAGGCAGTTTCTTATAATCAGTCACAATGTCATGCACATTCACAATATTCATCCACTGTATTTTATGGCCTTTTGATTGCTTTTGGTATGTTATAGCCAGGGCTCAAGCGTCTCTACTTTTTATTCGATCCTTTTGATGATTCTAAAAAAATTTACATATTTTGTGACTAAATATGTTTTGGTTTTCTTCCCTTCTGTAGTATATTATTCTTTCATTAAATCATCTTGTTTAGTAAGTGTTTCATATTTTAATCATGTTAGTTATTGTGTTTGAGATGTTCTTTATTTTTTATATGTTCAGCCTAAGGGAGTAATTTCCCCTGACAATACAGCTCTGGGACTGACCCCAGGCCTAAATAAGATTGGGAAATCCATAATGTATATTTTAATAAATCTTTAATTATTAAGGAACTAGCTAGATTACCTGCCAAAGAGAGATAATAGAATACATTTTAAAATATCTGATATTTGATATCTCCCGCCTTACATGTACCCTCAGTGTTCCTCCTACGCCTTTCTTCAGTATCCTTGTGTATTCTAACCTTCCTCTCTTGATTGTGTTCCCATAAAGCTTCCTTCTCAGACTCTGTCATTTTGAGACACCTTGCTCACCTCCTGTCTGCTTTTTGACTGCCACCAATGGTAGATGTGCCCCCATTACCCCCAGTGAAAACATCATTCATATTCTTGCAAATAGTTCCTGTGTTTGATGAGGACTCCTACTCCTTTTCTCCGTATCTACCTCTTTTGCCCTCTCCCAATCATGTTTGACAGAGCAACTATGCAAAACTAACCAATCAGATTGCTCAGAGTGACTAGACATACTTACACACATAATAGTATTTTATTATATAGCAGTTTATTGTTTTTGTTATAGTGAGCCATTGGCTTTGTGAAGTTCTCCTGTCCTTTTTTCATCGTCAGCTTTATTTTAGTCTGTGCAGGCCATGAAGCCTGCTTCTCGAGTTTGGGGTCACCATGATTTGTGTCTGTAGGCCTAATCTGGAGCCTTCAGGCATATGTTTTTTTTAAGTAAAGCCATGCTTTGATTTTTATGAGCTGGGCACATCATAACAGAGTCATCTCTCCTTAGCATGAGTAACATGATGCAGTTTGCTTTTGTTCATTCATTGCCTAGATTAATAATAAATGAGTCACAGGTACATTTCTGATATCAAATAAAGTACAACTAACAAAAGAAAACAATGTCCTGCTTCATTTGGGGTTATACAGGCCTTTGAATCTCTGCTTGTGTTGTGGAGTTGCTTGCCCTCTTGCATCTTCATATCTTATGTCTCACAACCCATTCCTTTTCCTCCCAACCACTGAACATCTCCTAATTATAGACTTCATTACACATCTTAATCATGGTGGCATAAAACACCCTACTAAGGACTAAGGTTACTTTCAGCCAAGCTCAGTGATCACATTTAGGATCAGTGGGACCATCATTTTTTAAGAACACTAGATGAGATCTCTCTTTATTGGTGCCAGATGAACTCTACACCCCTGTGCCCTCAGTCACCTTATAACAGCCTTATCTCAATGGAACCTTTTTTAGCTTTTAATTATCTTAAATGGGCAGCCAGCACCCTAGTCATCCCAGCTTGGCACGATGTACTGTATTGTACAGGAGAAGAGTCTTTCACAGGACCCCTCTTCTAGCCCATTTTTCTACTTTTAAGGAATAATTCAGGCACCTCTAGTATCCCCTATTGTCCTAAGACAATACTTGCATCCTCCTCCCTTTGTAACGGCCGACACCTTACCCAGACTGGCCACTATACTACCAAGACTTATTCCTTGGATCACCTGAAGTTTCTTGCTCTAATAACAAGCCATACTCCTTACAAGTTGTCTTATTTTTCCCGACACAACAAAATAATCAGAAAACAGTAAACAGATATGTAAAATCAAACATGGATATATTATAAAATGAAAAGACAAACAAATATTCAATAATATATATATTGTAGCAGTTGAGGTTCTGATCCACCTCTTGAACCCTCAGGTACCACTCCAAACACCAGGTAAAAGTCCAAGACTCTTTTATTATACAATAATTACGTGCACAAAGCACCCTCCACTCCACACTACTCATATACTCAATAAACCAAACACAATACTCTCTCCTCCACTCCCAGACACTTAGCCACCCTACCTCCCAGCTCAGCTCAGTGTCTGGGCTTTCCCAGAGTCCTTTATACTCCCTAACCCGGAGGTGTTCCTGTCCATTACCCACAAGTCCTTATTCCTTCCGGGTCAGGGTAAACAGTCCTTATCTTCAACCCGGGAGCATGTCGTTTCTTCCTGTCGTGGGATTATGACTCACTTCTGGGTTATAGGGCATACAAGAGTCCAAGAGCCCCCCTACAGCGACTCCCGGTGGTCCCCAAGGTATCCAGCAGGGCTGTGCATAAAAACTACATAGTCCATGAGGCCCTGCTGGAATTCGGGGCCCGTCCATGCTGTCGGGAGAGCTCCTCCTGGCGGCCTGGGGGTGAGGGCCGGAATATGAAGCCGGCCATCCACCACTATATATATATATATATATATATATATATATATATATATATATATATATATATATATATATATATATATGTGTGTGTGTGTGCACAAAATACCACTATACCAAAAACACCAGTGACTAAATACTATATAAGACACGAATATACAAATATTTATATTGAACCCTCCGTTGCCCCTAAACAATTAACAAAAACACGTAACACAAATACAAACACGGATCAGGTAAACACAGCGATTGAAATGTGGTGAAAAATGAGTCCAAAATAAAGTCCAGTGGTATTAAAACTGGCTGTAGTGATATTGTGCACCTTCCCGGAAACAAAACGACCTCACTGTGAAAAGTCCTGGCAATGGCTGGAATGAATCTGAACCCCGGGGTTACTCGGGTCTGGCTGTCGTGATATAGAATCAGATTTTGAAAAAAGCAAGCAGTGGACTAAAGCAAAGATCGGCAGTGATGAGTTGATAAATGAATGGTTAAATTGTCGTCTTTTTGCTCCTCAATTTCTCTCTCTCTCTTTCTCCTCTCCTTTTTCTCGCCTTCACTCCTCTTTTTTAAATGTATAATGTCCCGGATGTATCTGGTGAGTTAACAGGTGATTTCTGTCTCGGGGCTGTGGTCTCTCTCCATCATCCTTCCCCTTTTCACTTATGGGTACAACATTCACTGACACACATGTAACGGACAGTAAACGGGTGAAACGATGAAACGAAACACACTCAGCAGAAATATAGAACATACTGTTATTATGTAGCCCTGCTACACCTTTACCAATCGAGCTTGAATGATCTTCTCTCATTTGTCACACAGGAGAGCACTGCCATAGCACCCAGGACATTTAAGATGTTTTTTTCTCCCTTGTGGTGTAGTTTGTGTTTTTTTTTCCACACTGGCAGACTGCATCAGGGCTTTTTCTTTCCCATTTATGTCTTTTACTGAGCCCTGGTATCTTATCCCTCACCAGCCAACCCATAACACACTCATTTAAGGACTTTTATTAGCCATCCATTCTGACATAGCCTCATAAAATGAAATAAAGAGTAGGAACTGCAGCACTGATGGTAAGTGGTCTCAGTGGTCATTAGATGTCATAAGAAGCTCAATGGTGGATTACAGTTGGATTTTTTTCAGCCACTGGACTGATTTAAAATGTTCCATCAAAAGCTGAAATTAAAATGTTATGACAACACTGAGTATGATACTTCACTTTTTTTTTTTTTAATGTGGTGATGTTAATTGCCATGCTGATTGTTCCAAGTTGAACGTTTTATGTAGTCATCAGATTGTTGTCTTTGATTCAGAGAGTTACAACTTCAGGGGATGATGATACCTCATTATCACAGTGGTGCTCTTGACTTAAAATGCTGCACTGTTTCTAGAGTGCTCCATCTGTCTTAAAGCGTTTAAACTTCAATTTTATGACTCTTTTTATTTAAATTGCTTCAGTTTTCAGGAAGTGACGCTAATGCTTTTTTCAAAGTAACAGAATGGATGCTATAAGACTTCAGGACCTGGTCACAGAGGAACGTTTAGTTTAAAATTCTGCAATATTACCATGGTGGTGCATTTGGCTTAAAATAGCACACCACCATTCTACTGATACTTCTAATCTGAAGCAATGTTGCCAGGGCAATTATAATGTTATATTAATATGTTAAGTGTGATTAGTCTTATCACATCACAATAAAAGTGTGCCAGTGTAGCCAGAGGGAGGCTTATAACACCCTGACGTGTTAAAACATCCTCATATGGGGTCTTAAACTGTTAAAATGTCACGAAAGTGGTGCTTCTACTGTAATTTGGAATTTAGCTCAAATGTTTCTGAAGTGAAAATAAGTCCAATTAAATTTATTACAACATTACTGGGTAAAACTACTATGTGATACTTTAATAAGTCACCGAGTTGTGCTTCTGTCTTGAAATGTGACAGCACCAACAAAGCAGAGTGTCCTTCTTAGTACATAAAAAACATTATCAGGATTGTGGTTAATATTTAATATCGTCAAGATGCTCATTCTATATGAACACATGACAGAAATATCCTTCTTAATGCCAGGGCCATTAACAATAGCATTGAGTGTATTGCAATTGCATTACTGTAGTTTAATAGACCCATTTATTGCCTCACGCTTTTACGACATCAACTGCCTCAGTCACATGTTAATAGTTCAGTGCAAGAGAATGGCTGAAGAAGGACAAGTTGTTTTGATAACACACACTGGTTGAATTTCTTATAAAGAAAGAGCTGCCCTTGTGCTTCATGTACACATAAAGACCTACATTGTTAAACAAGAAGTAAAGCAATTTAAAGACATGAACTTACACACTGTCAGTCACCAGCAGTGCTCACTGTTCTTCAGCTCACCAGAGGTGTCAGCTACTGTTCCATTGTACTCTACATGACATATTCATCCTTTTTTCTGTAAATGGCCTCACTTCTCAAGAGTCTGCACTAGGTTTAACACTCCTGAAAGCATGTCATGCCATTTCTTCTTCAAAAAACACTCAAAGTTAGACCTAATATCTATTGTGCTTTTTTAGCAAACTTAATTCAGTCACATTCAACACTGAAGACCCACACCAGCTGAGATAGCTTAGTCATTCCTGTTTTAGTTATATGCACATACTCTATAATACCCAAATCATATGCAGCCCATACGACACAGTACTTACCAGTATCAATAGGATATTGCTGACCCACAACGGAGACTCCCCACAGCTTAGGTTCTTAAACTATGAGCTGCGACCCCTTTAGGGTCTTGCACATTGTCTGAATTTGGCCTGAGCAGAGTCGTGCTTCACCATACCATTTAATGAGAGAGTGTCATATACAGTTTATGGAGTGTCTTACAATTGGTCGCCTTGGGCAGGCAAAGCAAATTCAATTGCTCTGCTATGACCTGTGATTCTCCAAGGGGGATCCTGGGGATGATGGTCTGCTGTGATTCTCCAAGGGGGACCCACCACCACACCAGGATGACAGCTGTTGGCAATTTTGGGTTTTGAAAACATTAAAAAGATCGCAAGAAAAGAAAAAGTTTAAGAACCTGTGCTCCACAGGGTAGTTTGCCAATTCCCATTCTGTTCTCCTTTTTCACCTAAAGTAAGTCTCTGTGGCAAAACATTCCAAACATTTCCAAGTCCAACATTACATTTTCTAGAGATATCACCATCATAGGCAGGATGACCAAAAATTATGAAACAGCCAATAGAGACGTGATCTGCTTGCATATACAACACACATTGCCTTACACAGGAAAATAGTATAAATATATAATAGACTTTTGCCATCTTGCATAATTGCCTTTCCCAGTTTTTCCTTCTAGAAAATGGTACAGGGCCACTGGCACTCACACCAGTAGATTCTGGGACAGCTTCTATCCACTAGTTGAATGGCTGATGAGCAGTCAATCATAATAACAAGTACTGTACTATGTATTCCAGTGTATACTGTGTATATTGTTATAACTGTTAGGAGATATCCAGATTTGTTGCCCTGGATCAAGTTTGTTCTTCTATGTAAATATTTTCTTTAATTATTGATTTTTTAAATGTTGCCTTTTTATTTGTAAAGTAGCATTCTCTGCATCAGTCTTGTTTTGTGGTTGGTACCCCAAGAGGCGAGGCAATCCTGACATCACCAACCCTGAGGCTCCCAGCTGCTTATTTAAAACCAGAACAAAGGAGCTCAGGAGCAGCACATTGAGGGAGGAAGCCTGGATTTGTCAGTACTGTTTCCTGGTTGGATTTTCTGGTTTATTGATTATTTTTCTCTGGTTCTTGGATTTAAGTTATGGATTGTGCTGTGAATCTTATACACTTTTTATTGTCTTTCAAGCAAATCCTTTTTTCTCTTTTGAGCATTTTTGTAATTTTCTATTTTGTGAATAAATGTATTCGTTTATAAAGAATCATGACACATTATGGATTTGGTGAGAGTGGACACGCAGGTGATTGATGTAACAGAGCAAGATGCAGAGGACAGGAAGATATGGAAATAAATGATCCGTTGTGGCAAACCCCTAACAGGAGCAGCCGAGAGAAGAAGAAAACGAAGATTTTCACAGTCTCTCTGTTTTGAGAGGCATCCTAATAGAATTTGGAACTGTAAGGACATTTTAAAATTTAAAACTCCATTTTTGGAGCCTGCTTAGGCTTAGAAGTCTGCCACTTCAGTTTGAAGTTGGGTTGCCAGTGGTGAGGCCTTGAGTTCCAGTCCATTAGAGTACTGGTGTGGGTATTGACTATTTTGAAGACTGCATCCATTTCTGTTTTGCCATTAACAGTAATTGTACTCCATATATATATATATATATATATATATATATATATATATATATATATATATATATATATATATAAAATATAAACATACAGGGGTAGCCAAAAGTAGGTTTACAGTTGTTCATTGGGAAAAAGATTCCATAAATGATCAGATTATGATTGCTACAATCAAGCACACTTTAATATTAATAAGAAGAAGAAGATATAAATATAGAATATAAATAAATAATACAATAATTAATAAATAATATTACAAGAAAAACTCTGTGTTTCGTGTACTCACAACTGTAAACCTACTTTTCCCCACCCCTGTATATATATATTTAGAGAGACAGAGAGGATGGAAGCATGCACTGATAGCTATGTGCCGCACCCACCACATGACAAACCCTTCAACTTCAGCTGTTCAGATTATTATGATGTTGAGTAATGTCTGGTAAAAATGGTTGCCACTGTAGACTTTTCACCATCTTTTCCTTTGTTTCTGCTGAGATTCTGTCATGAAAAAGGGATAAGACAGAAACTCCTACTCCTACTAGAATGTTCTACTTAATACCAGAATGCTTAGGAAATTTTCACTTACCTCTAGAATGTTCTGGTAACTCTGCCTTAGTACTAGATTTTTTTCTTTAGATTGTTTACTAATCATTTAGCCAGTTAAGAACTCCACACAAGAGTACACACATAGTAATAATACAAATAAAATGTTCAGAATGGAGGGACCACTAAATGTTTCACAATCAGACCAAAATTTCGCCAGTAGGCAAAATATACCCTAATGGACAAAAATGAGCTTTGTGAGAAATGATTTTACAAACATCAACTCTTTGCATTGGTTTGTGGACCACCCTAATATACCTATACAGAGAGACAGTATATCATTGTTTATATACTTTGTGTGTCTTTTAATGGTATTGTACCACCCATGTGTACATGACAACAACCTAAACTTTGCACTTCAACTTGAGTCTCAGCATCTTACAAAGTGTGGTGTCTTTCTTAATATTG
The DNA here is from genome assembly GCF_900747795.2 of Erpetoichthys calabaricus. Taxonomy (NCBI): domain Eukaryota; kingdom Metazoa; phylum Chordata; class Cladistia; order Polypteriformes; family Polypteridae; genus Erpetoichthys; species Erpetoichthys calabaricus. The sequence continues at coordinate 64,198,810 of NC_041409.2, forward strand.
TACTGTGTTTGCCAGGTGCCTTTATCTTAAAATTTGTCATTGTTACGAGGTGTGAAAGAATAAGACATACTCCGATAAAGGTTTGGGGCAGCCACCCGTATAATCACTAAATCCTTGGCTGCAAAGTTGCAAAGAAGAGTAATAGCACTGAAGTGCATACAAACGAGTCCAAAACTAGACTGAGGAATTAGGAAAGAGGGCAGGGTTTTAAAGGGGAAGACAGGAAGTGAGGTCATAAGGATCAGGGATGTGTTCGTTCTCCATTGGACCGAGCCCGGACGTGACGTCAGAGGGGCCGGAGCCAGTCAGGTCTCCTTCCATTGGCTCGGTCCCGGAAATGATGTCACGAGAGCCAGGTGGAATCTCCCAGGAACGGTCTGCAGGCAAGAGAGAAAAAGAGTCAGTGCACTCCGCCACCTCCCGGTATGTCTCAGAACTGCCGTCCCTCAAGCCCTTTAGCTGCCTCCCATGCGCACGTGTGTGACAGAGGAACAAACTTCTGATATAAAGCTCTGCAAAACTGCAGGAGTAAGGCTAATTCTACCTGGACACGTCACAACGTTAACATGATAAAGTGGAGCTTGTATGATGTCAGGTTTTAAACTGATAAGGCTCTTCAGGCTTATAACAGTAATTTTACACTGTTCTTTTCCTGTTCTTTTGGTTACTTTCATTTTGTTTCCTGGAGATGTCCTATTGCTTCCAGAATTCCAGACATTTTCCACATTGGAAGAGTGTGGCCATGTGGTGCTTTGAGAGTGGTCAACATTCAGCATTGTCGGGCATGGTCATTTGCTCTTAGAGGCTATTTTATGATACTATATAATTATCATCCATTTGTTTTCTCTTCTGAACTTTTTGAAGTTGTCTGACTTCAGTTTTGTTACAATTTTGAAATTCATATTCTCATTAGTGCCAATGGTTTTAAATAATTAATCCCCTTAGAATGTCTGAACATTTCTTGTTGTTTTGGGCTCTTGTTTACTTTGATTTTATAAAGTCTTTTCATTTTTTGCAGTACTGTTCTGTTTTGATGTTCATTTAGGAACTACTTAAAGTAGGTAAGTAGTTGCAGTGTACCAGCTCTGTGTAGTTCTGCCATTCAGGTTTAATTTTTCAGGTAAATGACAGGTCCTGTTGATGCTTTTTATACCAAATGCAGTTTTCTACGTTGCGCCTCTAATCTCTGCTTAAATTTAGCAAGTCTGCTGTACATTTCTACAAGTTTTTTTCCATTTCCATTTTTATGCTCCTGCTGATCATGACAGTTGGCAGACTGGTGGTTTTGCTTTAGCATGCTGCAACAGAGCTATAATGGAAATAATTTTGCCTTTATGTGATGCAATGTCTCTAGAGTAGAGCTACTGTCTCAGTACTTTGCAATGTGCTCAGGGTTGAGGTTTTATCTTAATAATATTACAAATGCACTAAGGAGGCGATTTCGATTGAAACTGCTGCTGTCTAGCAGGCAGGACACATTTGATTTAAATTTTTATGATGTTACCAGGGTGACATTTCCAATTTAAATGTGATGACGTCACAAAAGGAGGCGCTCCTGACTTCAAATGATATAATCACACCGGGGTAAGGTTTCTGATTTAAATTTTAATGAAATTTTCCTGGTGACATGTTATATTTAAAATGTTATGCTTCTGGTTCTGAACATTGTCATGTTGCCACAGTGGTGTAACTGGTCTCAGATGTTGCAACAGCTATTTCTATTTTAAAAGCTCCATTCCTGATGCACAATGTTCACAACAAAACAGCCACTGCTGAGGAACATTAATGACTAACGCTGCTTAAATTTTGCACTTGAATTAGATGAGCTTTTTCCAAAGAAAGAATGAACCTGTGGTAAATCGCTGAGGTTACTGTCATAATTCAAATGTTACTTTTTATTTTGTACTTCTCCGGGTGTAATAATGAGTTTCTAAAAATAAAGACTGTGCTTTTTTGACTCAAATGCAGAACATAACTTTCAGGATCAGGACATTATAGCAGTCTGTACAGGGGTTTCCATGGAAACATGTCAAATGCAGCTTCCTACCCCCTGTAATTTAAAATAATATAAAAATGTGCTTCATACACATATATACATATATTTAATGCTGTTAAAAACATCCCAAATAAAGCTGCAATTTCTTTAACTGCATTAATCCTGCAAGTTGGTTTATGTAAAATATGACTAAGGCGGACTCTGTGGGCAGTAATTGCCAACAATGTTGTCAAGAAGTAATTGAAGGGCCTTGCAGGAACATAATGCTACCTATTGCGCAAATGCTCCTCACCAGGCCGCCTTAGCTCAGTTTACTCTATTCTTTCATCGATTCATTCAGAATTATAGGAGGCATGTTCAGCCTGATCCCAGCCCATCACAGGCCAAATATCTGAAAGAACGTCTATTAGATTGCAAATTCTAAGTGTCAGATTGATGGTGAGAGGCTGGGGAGGATCGTGAGTTATTATTTTTCTACTTCTCTATTCTGGAAGATGATTTTTTTTCTCTTTACTTAATTACTGTAAGCACTGATCAATGGCTCTCTTACAATAAACCTAAAAAAGCATGTATTTGTGTGAAATGCATATTGTCTGCTATTCAGTTGAACAATGAGATTGATGAATTTTTCCATTATTACAGGTTTCTACAGGAGTGAAGCGTGCTTGAGGTGCTAAATTGTCATTCTCAAGTCAAAGCCGTCACTTATTCTTCTCAGTCCCTTTTCTAACCCTTCATTTTCTGACCTGACCTTTTCAGATTTGTCTGATAATAGACTTACAGTTTCAGTTATAGACCCTGGCTTACTGTATTTCATCTGCTTGGTTTCTGTCTCATTTTTTACTTTATTTGAACATGTATTTTTCAATTCTATCTTTTAATTGTGAAAGGACATAAAGTATAAATAGGGCACCCTTCCCCATGATACTGTACAGCAGAGCTAGAGAGTATCCCGGACCTGATGGATGTAAAGCAGGAATCAAATGCGGATGTTATTCTACTCTACCTGGGGCACGGCCTCATGCACACTCACACTCTTACTATACTCATTTCTAATTTAGAGTCAATATACCACCACAACAACCCGATAACCCATCTTGTGGGGCCAGCCATGATTTTTAGAACGAGAATACACACCTTGGGAGAACTCCCTAAAACATTGGTAGTGAACACAGGCAAAATCACACACTAAAATGTCTTTGCCATTTTTTCTAAAGCCCTGGCCCTAATTTCCTCCTGTCCATACTGCATGAATGTTTATTATCCAACCAAAAGCACAAGTGAAGCAACTTCTTGAATTTAAGGCAGCATTAAAAGTAGCCTTTCAAAATGGATATCTCAAGAATGACATTTGTTTTTGTATTGTGATCTGTGTACGAGCATGAGAAGTGTTTCATGGGTTCTGGTGATGGGAAACAAAAACAGATGTGGCAGAGTCACTAACCTGTCATCTGTTTCTATTCCTAGAGTGAAGGACAAATCCCCAGAAGACACCTGATGTCCCCGTCAACCATGATGCCTCATGCCCTGCCTTTTCTGGCTCCAACTACTGTATATTTAAGACCCTTGCTTGCAAGAAGTCACCATTCATTCTTGGATCAGCTTCTGAGGAGGACAGAGCTCCATGATCAGAAGCTTACTGTACAGAATAGGGCACTAGCGATCACCAACATTTCTTTGTTTTACTATTTTTTTTTATAGTTGGGACGTTTTGTCATTATTTAAATGAGGCAACCTCTGGGACCTCAACTCTTCAACTGATTGTCTTTAATTCTCCTTATATTCTGGTATGGTATACTGTATTTGGCATTTACAATTAGACATTAGTTCTAACTTAATATTCATTTTGGATGCTGTGCAGCTATGTCCGGGGTTGATTAGGCAGATTTACTGTTTCGGGTGATTTGACTACAGAAATCCTCATCTCTTGTGCCTCCTTGTTATTAACAGAAAAAAGACCTTGCTTAATGGGAGTTCTTTTAACTGGGACAATTTTAAACGAGACAGATGTTCCCGATATATAATTTTAAGCTGAATAATTGTATGCTTTACGCATATGGAGCTTGAGTGAATTCTGTGCATTGCTACTTTCCACTCCTTTCCCGAAAAGTTGAGTGAGAGATCCTTTTCCCACTGTACTCTTGGATCTTTGAAAGAGAGTGTGGAATAATAAATAATAGTTGAACAAAGAATCTTGGACTGAGGACCTTTTGGCCTATTTTTGGACTTAGAAAAACAAATCTAAAATGCCTTGATGATTACTATCTGTGTGCATCTGGGTGGATGGAAAATATATTATTATGCAAACCAGCTGATGCTAAGAAAATGTATATGTATATATATTTGCAAGTATAAGAGTTCTTTGTGTTAACCATATGAATGCATTAAGATTGTTAAAAGAGGGAAACCATTACCTGTATAATCATTTTATCTATAAGTATATTACTAGATTGTATTAATAGGCTATGGATTAATTGATCATTAATATGACTTACTTAAACTAATGAACTAAATATTATTATTTATTAATAAGTGTGCAAAGCCAAAAAAAACAAACTTGCAACATTTTTGTCAAACTGCTGACTTATAGTCTGTACTCAGGAAAACTGCTAATCTTTTTTAAAGTTCAAACGTCTGTGATTTTTGTTTAATCAACAGTAATAAGAAGAAATGAAAGAACCTTAGTTGTTTGGACAAATTTGTTGTAATATTACTAAATTCCCCCAAATAATTGTGTAACTTACCTCATGATAAAGCTGTCTCTGTACTCTGTTATAAAAATCAAGCGCACCCCCCGCAAGATGGGGCTATTGTTGGTAAACTGTCAGTGACACAAAGCTGACAGGGGCTGCAATAGTTTCCTCTGCTCACCAAAGAATAAAGAAATTACTCTTTTTATTTCTACATCTGCTGTCTGCCTGCTGTTTACCTCGAACCTTCGACCACAAGAGGGACTGTAAAATGGTTTTATTTATTACAGAGATGCTGTCTGAGTCCTCAAGACTGATCAATATTTTTTCCGGCATGGAGGTAGGTGGGAGGTGAGGAAAATTCGGCAGGTTCTGTTTCTAATTTGGAGGTAGTGAAAGAAATGTGTTGCTGGAAAGTTAAATTTGGAGTGTAATTGTTCGTAGGATGCAAAGACGTTGTCTACGTACAGATCTCTAAGTGATTTAATCCCAAATGTTTTCTACATTTACTGTTTCTGGTGTTTTGACTACAGAAATCCTCATCTCCTGTGCCTCCTTGTTATCAACAGCAAAAAGACCTTGCTTAATGGGAGTTCTTGTCACCTCCTTTTAACTGGGTGTTACGGCACACTGGTTAGCTCAAATGCTTATTCTGTATCGGTATTTTTGGAACTGTGAGTGGCAGAGACCACATACATCTGCCAGCTATGCATTGTTCATTTTTAACACTAATCTAGTGATGTCATTGAATCCTGAGACATAATCTGGTTTTAAAGAATGTTTATTTTCCTTTAACCAGTGTAAGAGCTAACTCGGCCACAGACAGACACGACTCCAGATGTTCAAACACGCACACGTTTATTTCACTATTTACATTAACTATTTACACGTTTGCACTCAGTCCTTGTTCTTCCTGGCCACCTCCATTCCTGTCTCACAAGCTCTGTCCTCTTCCACCCGACTCCGGCTCCCTGAATGGAGTGAGGCGGTCCCTTTTATGATGCCCCTGATGTGTTCCAGGTGCCTGATGATGAACTTCCGGCAGCACTTCCGCCCTTGCACCTGGAAGCACTCCGGGCATACACCATCCCTGGTCTGCCAGCACTTCCTGGTGTCCCAGAAGCACTGTCCCCCAGGGATCAAGGACCGTCCAGGTGCCCAGGGAAGAGAAGTACAGCTCTCCAGGTCCCTCCTTCCTCCAGGCGTCCCGGCGGAGCAGTGTTCCTGGCCATCTATCACACCAGGAATTTTTTTGTTTAACATATTATCTCACATGTGTGCATCTGTAGAGCTGTAACAAGATGAGCATTGTGATGTCAGTGCCTAAAGGAGTGTGGTTACTAACACAGAACCGAGGGTGAGTCCCGTGGTGAGTTCTAACATCACTTCTGGTTTTGATGCTGAAATCTCACCTATTCTATCCTGAGTTCTATTTAAAGAATGGATGATCATTAACAAACCCAAACCCAAAGATGAGAGAGCGCCACAGTAGAAAGCAATTCTTATGCAAGCTTAACGGAAATGCACACAGGACACCTGACATCGTAATACTGTTTGGACTTTACGTTCATATTTTCTGTTTCATATTAAACAAGGTATCCGTTTGGTTCCCAATATTCTATCATCTCCCTTTTATTTGTCCAAATAATTTGTAATGTGTTTTCCACACACACAACATACAGGGGTGACTATCAGATATAAACAGTGTCACACACGTGCGTTTGGGAGTCAGTCAAAGGTGCCAGAAAATGGCAATTCCACACCAGGCCGAGGGAAGGTGGGTTGCACTGAATCTCTCTCTTTTCTCTCAACAGACCAGACACGGGAAATTTTCCCTGTCCCGGTCCCGAGGATGTCACTTCCTGTCCCGGCCCCAATGACGTCACTTCCTGTCCTGGCCTCAAGAACGTCACTTCCTGTCCCGCTCTGATGACATCACTTCCCTTGAGTCACCTTATAAACTCGCCATCATCCCTACCAAGACAGTTCTACTTTGAACTTGAACCTATGCACAAACAACTCTAACTTAAGCCCTTTTGCACCCAGGGAAAGTATATGGGTGGCTGCCCCAAACCTTTGTTGTGTGTCCAGTCTTTTATATCACAACAGCTTATCCATTATAACCACACACTTGTTATTCAGTGTTGACAAGGGCCCCATTGCTCTTTGCTGTTTAACTTACCTCCCTACTTTGAGCTCCACCTCAGGTATTGGATTGGTTAAGAAATTCCTTCAGATTCCTTCATGGTTCTCTGTAGATGTTTTTTTAGGTATGGCCTTGTGAGAAAACATCCCTCATTTTTCTGTACCTTCTTTTTTCCCTTCATAGGATCATAAGGAAGCCTATCCTGGCAACATTGGATGCAAGTTGTAATTAGGTTTGGATGGAACTGCAATCTGTTGTAGGGCCCATTCATGCACACTCACTCCAAAAGAGCTAGTTAACAGTAACCAATCACCAAACTAAGGAGCAAGCAGCACACCAAGAAAAAATCCTCCGGCTTGGAATGAACCTTAAAGTCTTTTAAGCTGTGAGTGACTCCAAATACCATCACAATAAAGCACACACAGCAGTAGATTACCCAAGAGAAAGTGAAGATGCCTTTCCACCAGATTGTGTGGTGCTGTACAAAAGGTGGAATGAAACTCACGTGGGAACAACAACCACTCCAGTCTTCTTTCTTCTTCTTTAATCATCTCTCTGCTTTCCGCTTCTGTTACTTCTCCTTTCTGCTGTCTTCATGTCATTTTCTTTGGTCACAGCCTGTGTCTTATCTCTGTTGATTTTTTGTTATCTGTTATAATCTGATCTTGATCAGATTAAGCTCAAAATGATCAGATAGCAGAAAGTAAAGCTCAGTTATGGCTAAGAATTTTGTACAGATGAATGTATTGATTGACACTGATCTTTGTGGTATATTAAATTCAGCTTATTCATGCTTTACTAAGATCAATTCAGGGTCCAAGGCTTGGTGGTTGCAGGAAGTTGACCCCACTGGGAGCAAGTCAAGAACTAACACTGGTTTGTGAGCCAGTCCATTGAAGAGCACACTCACTCATGAACGCACAAGGTTCAACTAAAAGCTGCTAATGAGCACAACATCTGCGGGTGTTATAAGAAAACCGGAGAACCACAGGGAAAATGTACAGTCAGTGTCTAGGCTGGGATATGAAGCCCAGACTCGGCATCTTTGAGGCACTGAGACTAAACCCAGCACCACACTGACACCCCAAACTACATACAATTGTTATAAATATTGAGGTTATAGTCATTAACTAATGTATTCACAAGAGACCATCAACAAGTATACATGCTTTTGTATCGCAGTGTGTCAAGACGGTTCAATCAAGAAATGACAGATTGAAACAGACATGTACCCTAAGTTCTTGTCAATAAGCCGCGGCTTCTCTAAGGAAAAAAGTTGTGAAAATGAAAAAATAGAATATCGGCTTATACATAAGTCCGGCTTATACATCCATCGCGGGGGTTGCGTTCCAGAGCCACCCGCGAAATAAGAATATCCGCGAAGTAGAAACCATATGTTTATATGGTTATTTTTATATTGTCATGCTTGGGTCACAGATTTGCGCAGAAACACAGGAGGTTGTAGAGAGACAGGAACGTTATTCAAACACTGCAAACAAACATTTGTCTCTTTTTCAAAAGTTTAAACTGTGCTCCATGACAAGACAGAGATGACAGTTCCGTCTCACAATTAAAAGAATGCAAACATATCTTCCTCTTCAAAGGAATGAAGCAAACAAATCAATATGTCTGTTTGGCTTTTAAGTATGCGAAGCACCGCGGCACAAAGCTGTTGAAGGCGGCAGCTCACACCCCCTCCGTCAGGAGCAGACAAAGAGAGAGAGAGGGAGAGTTTGTTTTTCAGTCAAAAATCAATACGTGCCCTTCGAGCTTTTAAGTATGCGAAGCACTGTGCAGCATGTCTTTTCAGGAATCAGCTTTACAAAAGATAGCAACGTGAAGATAATCTTTCAGCATTTTTAGACGAGCGTCCATATCGTCTAGGTGTGCAAACAGCCCCCCTGCTCAATCCCCATACGTCAGGATCACAGATAGTCAGCGCAAGAGAGACAGAAAAGTAAGCCGGGTAGCTTCTCAGCCATCTGCCAATAGCGTCCCTTGTATGAAATCAACTGGGCAAACCAACTGAGGAAGCATGTACCAGAAATTAAAAGACCCATTGTCCGCAGAAATCCGCGATATATATTTAAATATGCTTACATATAAAATCACAATTTAAATGACCGCTACGCGCTCGTGTTGACTCGGCGACGCCCAGAGCAGAAAGAACGCGCTCCGGCCGCTCCAACCGCGCCATGCGGGGAGTGAGAGAGACGGCAACATCTCACACTCTCTCCCCCCTTAAAGAAATTAAATGGGCGCGAGTGAGACCACTGACCTCCCTCCCTTCTATTAGTTATAGGTTATAGTACGTTCGGCTTATCCATGAGTCCGGCTTATCTATGATACGATTTTATTTTAAAAATTCGTATGATTTTTGGTCTCCGGCTAATACATGAGTCCGGCTTATAGACAAGAACTTAGGGTAATCTGAGTGGCAGAGATTTAACAACAGAGGTAAAGATTTGAAGTGAAAGAAAGGCAGTGCCACAGATTTAAAGCAAAAAGAGCAGTCAGACCAGGGCATCAATTAGCAAAACTTGTTTAAAGGGCAAAATTAAACTCAAAATCGAACATAATAGGTCAGAGCTTACAGGGATATTTTTATGTTTTTGAAACTGAATTCTTTAGTTTAAACGAATTTGGCTTAACACATAGCTAAATGTTAACTAGCAAGCTGTCATGGTGTCAAATGTCACACAGCACACTGCTCATTTACCAAACAGCGTGCAACATCCCAGCAACTGGTATGCAAAACAGCAGTCACCAACCTCTATTTTGACAATAAAAGCAGCAAAATAGATAAAAATAAAAATAAGTCAAGTTGCACTGTCTCTTTTTGGATTTATTAATTAATTTTCAAAGTTACTCGAGGAATCTACTGCCGTACAGCTGGCACATGTGTCAGATCAAAATGAAGACCTGTATGTTTCAGCAACACTTTTACTTTTTCTTATATGAATTGAGTTCATATCTTCCATATTTTAAGGAATACTCCACCAAAAGATTTTTTTTTTTACTTATGTTACTTACCCCATTTAATTTGTAGCAATGGCAGAGAAAAAAATTTAATCTCGTAATTTTATGCAGAATGGAGCTAACAAACTTTATGCTTTTAATGTAAGTGGATTGTGACCAATGCTGGACAACAGCAAATTATACCACAACATTCATGAAAAAATGTCACGTTCCTTGTATTGCGTAATCCACTTCACAACAGCCAGTTTTATACTAAGAACATGCAAAAGTCCTTCATTTCTTTTTGCTAAAATACTGTTAAATTGATTCTGCCGTTAAACAAAAGTAGTCCATAACCTAGAGGCCTCTTCACATAGGGTCAAGCTTTGAATTAAAGACCTTGCCTCTCCCCCTGATATGCATTAAAATTTGAAGTTTTTAAATTTAAATTTAAACAAGAATCCTGTCTTCAATTCAAAATTGAGACGCTGTTGTGAAAGGACTTCTGGGCTGTCGGTCACTCTCGTTTAATGGCAGAATTGATTTAACAATATTTTAGCAAAAGAAGACATTTTGCACATTCTGAGTATGCGACTGGATTACTTGAAACAGATTATGTGACACAAAACTGTGATGTTTTTTTCATGGATGCTTTGATACCTTTTGCTTTTGTCCAGCTTTGGTCACCATTCTTTTTCCATTAAAGTATACAATTGTTCTTCATGAAACCATAAAATTAAAAATTTGTCTTGCCTATCACTACAAACCACAATGAGTACTTAACATATAAAATGTATCATTTTGGGTGGAGTTGTCTTTGAATGCAATTAAGACCTGGGGCCTCATGCATAACACTGCGCGTAGAATTCACACTAAAACATGGCGTAAGGACAAAAGCGGAAATGTGCGTAAGCACAAAAAAATCCAGATGCATAAATCTGTGCATTCGCCAACTTCCACGTCCATAAATCCCGGTCAGTATGAAAAGTAATGCACGTGCACGCACCTGCTATTCCGCCCCATCTCCTCCCAGAATTACACCTTTTTGAATATGCAAGTCAATATAAATAGCCCTAGAGCTCAGTGTTCTGTGAAAAGACAATGGCAAAAGCACGGGGGAAAATTGAAGAATTTCAGCAAATACAAAGTGGAGGCAAGGAAACCATACTATTTGTTGGTTTAGACAGTGGTATAAACAACAAAAGGAAGTTGATCATGTGACATAGAGTGTCAGAGAAACTCAAAAGCTCAAGTTCACAAAGTCGCACAGTGCCTGAAATAAAAAAGAAGTTGTCACATATCAAAGTCGCCGTGAAAAGGTGAGTTGTAGCCCACCGTCTGAGTGTCATTTGAAAGCTTATTAGGGTACAGAGAAAAGAAAAAAATAGGGACACTGTGGGAAAAAAGCTCGAAATGTCAACTTTAATCTCGAAATTTCTACTTTAATCACATAGTTTATTTTGTCATTAAAGTAAAACATCATAAACTTCATCTTTAATTCTCAAATCCCATCGTAACTAAAGTAGCACGTTAAATGCTTTGTTTTGTACTTGTTCTTCTATGTGCTGTATGTGTGTGAATCACTACATGCTTCTTAAACTGGCTTTCTCTTCTTCCAACTGGACACAGAATCCTTTACATTTGTGATTTTACAGCTCTCTGAATAATTAAAATACTGAGATGTATACTTGATATTATTTTCATGATGATAGGAGTTAAAGCATGTTATTAAACATAGGAATGCGGTGGTGCAGTGATAGTGATGAGCAGGCGCCATGTCCAGAGACTGCCTCACGCAAGATGCTTGCTGCGCCGTGCACGACCTTCGATGAAATAATTTATTGCAGCAGTACTGTCTCTTTCAAACATACTAACCTCCTATTCCTGTCCTTCCATTTCTTTCTCCAAGTAACCAATCACCACACAATCAACTCTGTAATAGATGTTAAGCCATCTATAAGCTCAGAACGCCGATTCTTCAAAACTTTTAAGGAACATTGAAATATCTTCGTAGTACATGTTTAATTATTCTATCCATCTATCCTTCCAGTGTTGCGCCAGCCCCAGCAAGAATACAGCGCAAGGCAGGAACAATCCCTGAACTAGCTAGCGCTGGAATACTGTGTCCTCACATGTTTAATTATTAACAATATAGATTATTTAAATGATGTTAACATTTTATCTTTATAATGTAATAAACATATTTTGCTGCATTTCATCTTAAAAATGATATCGTCATCATATGTAAATACGTACTTTATAAAGTAGCTCAGGTTGTGCAATATTAAAACTGTATCGTAAGTTTACAGTGAGGTAATTGTACTTATAAGTACAAAGCGTTCTACCAGGAGCACTTGATGGACTGATTGAGTGCGTTTAGAGCTCTTGGGATGAAACAGTTTCTGAACTGCGATGTCCGTACAGGAAAGGCTCTGAAGCGTTTGCCGTTTGAGAGCAGTTCAATAGACAGTGCGCATGGCTGGGGCAGCATGTGCTTGATGCTGTATACCGATAATTCTCTTTCCGATCAGCTGCTGTACAGCTGTGATTCCACACTCATATACAGTGGGATATATAGTCTGAGTTGTGCATTGAGAGGAACAACGCTAAAGCAGCTATGGTATTTGGAATAGTTTGGCCATTCCGTGGACCATTATATAGTTACAGGTTAATTACAATCAGATGCCTTAAACTAATAAACAATATGCAGTTAATTTCAGTGTATTTGATAAAGCCACAATTGGGAATGTGCATCTAAAAAAGAAAGGGAAACCATACTGGAACAGTAGCACTGCTTTGACGCTGGGTGCTGCCAGTTTGCAAAACCGAGCGGAGAACTTGCGTATGCCAAGCATTTAGCTGGCATGAAAATGTGCGTGGCTTTACGCCAAGTTTAGGTTTTATACATCACGATTTGAGCGTGGAAACAGGAGTACACAACATTTTTGTGCACACCGTTTATACATGAGGCTCCTGGAGACAAAACTTGAAGCTATCTGGATTTGTTAATGCAGACATCCTAAATTTAAAACCTTAAATATTCTTGCATAACGATGAGCATTGTTAGTATTTTAATCGATTATTGTTTTACGAAAATGTCAGGTTTAGTTTTAAGCAGACTTTATCAGTGATGTTATAACTGATGATTGTCAGGGATTTGTTTGTCCTTATACATTTGTGCAGTTTATCTTAAATTTTTAAATGGGATTTAAATATTTTAAAGCTACTGTTTGGTCACCATTTTGGTGAGGCCATTTGCATTTCAGCGGCCATCTTAGTTGTGGCTTGATCGGCTGTTTTTGGTCAGATGACTCTGACCTTGTGACACGTGACATCATCACGACAAGCATATAAAATGGTAGCATTTTGGAGGCTTGAAGATTTAGTCTGAAAATGCTCTTTGAAGTTAATTTGAAAAAGAAAATGTAGCTAATTTAGCTCTAAATGGATTTTTAACTTTACTTTGGATTTTAGACTTTGAGTTTGAGGTTTTCTCTCTTTGATTTTTCTAGTTTTGATCTCAGCCTTTATTTATTTTTTACCATCTCCTTTTATTTTCTAATTTTGTTTTCCTGCTTAGACACCTCACAATAATCAAGGATAATGTATATTCACCCTGCCCTTAGCAATTCAATATGGAAATGTGTATGTAAAAATATCCTATCACATAAACAAAGAAACTGTTTAAATAGTTATTAGCAGTCATATTGATAAATAAATACTTATTCTGATGACAGACAGTAATAATTAGTATACATTAGAATCAGACCCCCATGTGAGAAGAAACTAATCACCTGACAGAAGTTCCTTGGCTTCAGGTTGACCCCTTATTCCAGCAGGCTATGGTGCCCTTTGCATGCCTAGCACCTGTTAGCCTGTGTTTTTCCGGTAAGGCTATAGCCTGATGAAAGATGTTTCTCTCCTGTGTGCACACCTCCATTGCAGGTCATCTTGCTAGCTACTTCACACTTGTTCGATTAGGCCATTGTAGAGCCTGTACATATGCTTGGTGTCATGCCCTGATTTTTGCACATACTCTGCTGCAACATGATTTTAAAAAGATTTGCAGCAGCAGTGGTTGTTGCTCTGTTCCCTCATCTGTTTTTCTATTATTTGGATTGGTTTTTTTTAACCTTCTTAAGAAGTCCTCTTACCTGTTTTGTTTGACTTTCACCTGCATGACAGCAACACCATCAGCTGTGAGAAATCAGTAAAATGAACAATAATAATAAAACAATCCACCACCGTGCACTGTGTGAAGTGTGTTATGATTTAGTCAGGGCTCCGTCTTGGGCTTTAATTTTTCCTGTTTGAATTAGTTTATTTTTTTATTTTTTATTTTTACTTTTATTTCTAAGCATGTTATTGTTTTCTTTCTTGTTTTTGTTTATTACTAGCTCTGGTACTCTTCTATGACTGCGAAATTTTGTAAAACGGTGGGCCTCAGTTATGGTGTATTGGTTAATTTGGATGTATCAGAAGTGCTATGTAACTAAGTGTTTTTCTGCATATGGTATTCACATTTTTTTCTTAACCAGGGGCTAATATTATTAGTTAACTGCAGCTGCTTACTGTTGACCATGCTGCATGCAGTTGCCCAAGAGTGAAACATTTGTGCCGTATCACTTTCCATTTTTCCTAGGGACTTGACCTTTGCTGATAGTCATGAATAATACAGTTTTACAGGAAAGTGTACTCTTGTCAATTCAGTCAGTCATTTTCCAACCTGCATAGTCCTGAACTGGGTTGTGGGGGTAAGGGGCTGAAGCCTATCCCAGCTAGCATAGGGCACAAGGCAGGAACAAACACTGGACAGGGTGAACACCTAAACACACACACAAGGGCCAGTTTAGTACTGACAGTCCACTTAACCTGCATGTCTTTGGACTGTTGGAGGAAATCCACAGGAGAACATGCAAACGGCATGCAGGGAGGACATGGGACATGAAAACACAGGTCTTCTTACGGTGAGGCAGCAGTGCTGCTTCTGTGCCAACCATTCTAAGTTGAAATGGGTAATTGGTAGGGATAATGTGAAATTTGGCTATACGTTATTGTTAGATATTTACAATTTTCATTTATTTATGTTGCTCACTCAAGCATTTCTTTGTATTTTTTGTGAGTTGTATGTTCAAGCTTTTTTTTTTTTTTTTGCCAATACTCATAGTTAGATATTGAAGTTGTAACTTATGAGTCTTGTTTATTTAACTTATTATAAACAGAAAAGATGTTTAGACGCTGTACATTTACATGGCAAATGAATGAATGAATTGAAGCTTTTAAATATTGTACAGAAAAGAACAGGTAAAAAGAAATAATTTTGTGAACAACAAATAGTGTGAACTGAGGACAGTATGTACAGTGGAGGGTGTGTTCTGTGGTGGTGTTAGTGCAAGATTTATGTGTTCTTTGCTAAAATATTATTCTATCAATTCCTCTGGTAAAATTAAAGTAGCCAGTAACCCAAAAGCTTGCTTTTGAATTGAAGACCTGCCCCTCCTCTGATACATATTTAACAATATTTTAGCAAAAAATGGATGTATTTGGTATTTTGAGCATACAACTGGATGACTTGATGTAGTTTATGTAACACGGGTAGCGTGAAATTTTCTGTCATTGATGTGAGGCAGCAGTGCTGCCTCTGTGCCGACCATTCTTCTAAGCTGAAATGGGTAATTGGTTTTAGTATTGTTTACTGTTTTCCAGCATTGGTCACTGCCTGCTTCCATTACAGCATACACTTTGATTGCTCCATTCTGCATGAAATCATGAGATTAAAATGTTTTCTCTGCCATCACTACAAATTACATGGGGTACATAACATAAGTAAAAAAAATATTTTTCTCTTATTCAACACTACAGACCACATGGGGTGAGTAACATTAAAAAAATACAAATATCATTTTTGGGTGGAGTCTTTCGTTAAAGTCAAATCAAATGGAGTTATTTAAAGAAACTAATGAAAGAAGAAATTACAACCATCCATTGAGTGCCTGACTCAAATATTAATATTGTGTAGCATACCTTTGAAAAAAATTGTGCCGCAAAAAATACAAGTGTAAGACCACCTTTCACCAAGTCATACCATATTGAAAACATTGCTGATCAGCTTATGCAGACACCACACAGGGGCAGTCTTTGGAAATGCTGCCATTGATGCAGTCGTCGTGTTTATGGAGTGGTCTTTCAGTTGGCCAAGTCAAATAAAGTACGAGTGAAGGTAATAGTGACACAGAAAGCAACCTTACTTCATTTTGTACAATTATGGGAACAAATTTGAAGACCCTAACTCCTCAAAGAGAAATTGTCAAGATTTGAAACCGCCCTTTCATGAGAGTATGTGGATGGTACTTGAATTGTGGATGTGGCTGTCTGATATGTAACTGTATATTAAGCAAATCTTTTTTTTTTTTTTCCTATAGGGTTTGGGAGTTGTTAATTTTTCTTGCATTGCTATTTAGCACCATTCTGATGTCGCCATGAGTCACTGAGCTAGCTGATGTCCAACTTCAGGCCTCTCTGCACATGTCACCCATTCTGGTGCCACTGGAGAAACTGCACACTAGTCGATTTTAAAAGCCACGACCGAGTGCTTAAGATGAATTATTCACATGGAGAGCAGACAAAACTCTGATTTATAGATTCTACCTCTGCAAAAAAAAAAAAAAAAAAAAGCTCACACAGCTGCAGCACCAAGCAAAATAAAAGACGACAAAGCATCCCCTGCATTATGTCACACATAAAAACTCCAGGAAATTTTAAAGCCTTTTTATTTTTCCTGCTGGAGTCTATCCGGAATAGATCAGTTTCCCCTGCCTCTTGGTTACAGTGTCAAAATGGAGAGATTTGTGTTGAGCAAGTGACAGCCTTGACTAAATGACAGTGCTAACAAAGGTCAAGAGCTAGAGAAGACATTCAGAACATTTTACTGATCAAAGACAAAAGCCAGTCCTGTTCACAATCCCACTCTTTAACAACTTTCTTTTTGGATAAGAAGAGATCAAAAATCTCCCTACATAAAAGTGTGATTCTGACAATAAAATATTGCAATATGTTGAATGAATGAAATAATCCTATCTTGTTGGATGAGTTTGTTGGATGATTTTTGTCTGCCCCAAATGCAGCACGATGTGCAAAATACATAAAATCATCACTTGAGAGCAAAATGAACTAAAACAATGTCGCTCCAAATCAATAGGCTTTTAGCAGTTTCGGAGTGCTAAGAGCTGTGCCAAGTTTCATTCAGATTAACTAGCTCATTTATAATTTATGTAGAAATTAAAGGGAAACACATTTAAGACTGATGCCAAGAAGCACTTCCTCTTACAAAGAGTCATGGGATTCTGAAACAAACAGCCAGCTGAAGTGGAAACCTTGACTTATTTTAAGAAGTATCTGAATAAGATGTTGTGACACGTTCATTATCACCTAACCAGATGAGCTTCATGAATTAAATGACTCTTCTCTTTTTTTTTTGTCAAATTTCTTATATTCTTACATACATTCTGACATACAGGCTGCACCAGGAAGATTTCAAATTGTATTTAGGGGTGTCTAACACGTGGAAATCTGTTGAAAACTTGAAGCTGAAATTTTGACCTGGCCACAATTCTTTAGCTATAATCAAAGGTTTGAGTATTTCTGTAACTACTGATCTCCTGGGATTATCACACGCAACAATTTTCAGAGTTTTCTCAGAATGATGCAATGAAGAAAAACTTCCAGTGAATGGCAGATCTGTGAACAGAAACTCCTTGTTGATGAGAGGGGGTCAGAGGCTGATGGAAAGGCCGTGCTAACTCTGTTAACCACTCTGTATATCTCAGAATGTACAACACGGCAACCTTGAGGCAGATGGGCTACAACAGCAGAAGACCACATCAGGTTACAATCCTGTTAGCCACAAGCTGAGACTGCAGTGAGCACAGGATCACCAACACTGTACAGCTGATGACTGCAAAAACACATAGTCTGGTCTGATGAATCTCAGTTTGTGCTGATGCACACAGATGGTGGTGTCAGAATTTGGCACCATGCAACAGCATGAATCCTTGCACCCAGAGTGCCCTGTGTCAATCAGTCCAGGTTGCTGGTGGTGTAATGATGTGGGAAATGTTTTGTTGACACACTTCGGGCATGTTAATACCAATCAATCATCATGTAAATCCTATGGCTGATTTCAACATTGTTGTAGACCATGTATATTCCTTCACGGCCACAATTTACCCATCTTCTAATGGCTACATCCATCATAATGATGCACCATGTCACAAAGCAAAAGTCATCTCATGCAGGTCCAGTGTTCTTCAGTGGCCTTCCCAGTCACCGGATCTGAACCCAACAGGATACCTTTGGGATATGGGTGCAACAGGAGGTTCTACAGTTGACACGTCTGCAGAAACTGAGTGAAATAATTATGTCAACATGGACCAGAATCTCAATGGAATGTTTCCAACATCTTAAGGAATTCATTGTATGAAGAATAGAAGCAAAAGGAGGCCCTACCCAGTATTACTATACTGTTTGAAGAATTATGACACAAGCCAGTTTGTTTTTCCTGTGTGTAATCAGAATATAAGTTTAACATGTCACTGTGCTCTGTGCAAATATTTTAAATTTGCTTTTCTTTTCTTCTCACATGTACAGCTAACACAAAGCCAGATTTACTGCAGGGGCCCAGCATTTAGAATTGCTAGGCAAGTATCTTAAGACAAGACAAGTTAAGGACCACTGTGAAATGGGCAACGTGCACCATTTCTGTGTGTCAGAGTCAGCATGACATTGGATCCTCTTTTCCTTGTTTGGAATGGCATGATTTAGCTAAGTGGGGACCTGCACATGGAGAAAGATTATAAAGACTTGGAACATTGCCCGGCACACCTTTGAACCCGACGGACGGATGGGAGATAACGTCATCCGATCCTGAAAATCCTTCCAGCGCAGCAACAAAAATGGCATACTGTATACATAGAGCTCCCACTTCAGTAATTCCTGTCATGGCTTCCTCATCTGTTTTGCCGCATAAATCGTCATTAAAGAAAGCTAAGTTATTTCTCTTATGTGATTTTTTTTTTTTACCGTCATATACAGTGTATCCAGAAAGTATTGACAGCGCATCACTTTTTCCACATTTTGTTATGTTACAGCCTTATTCCAAAATGGATTCAATTCATTTTTTTCCTTAGAATTCTACACACAACACCCCATAATGACAACGTGAAAAAAGTTTACTTGAGGTTTCTGCAAATTTATTAAAAATAAAAAAACTGAGAAACATGTACATAAGTATTCATAGCCTTTGCTCAATACTTTGTCGATGCACCTTTGGCAGCAATTACAGCCTCAAGTCTTGTTGAATATGATGCCACAAGCTTGGCACACCTATCCTTGGCCAGTTTCGCCCATTCCTCTTTGCAGCACCTCTCAAGCTCCATCAGGTTGGATGGGAAGCGTCGGGGCACAGCCATTTTAAGATCTCTCCAGAGATGTTCAATCGGATTCAAGTCTGGGCTCTGGCTGAGCCACTCAAGGACATTCACAGAGTTGTCCTGAAGCTACTCCTTTGATATCTTGGCTGTGTGCTTAGGGTCGTTGTCCTACTGAAAGATGAACCGTCGCTCCAGTCTGAGGTCAAGAGCGCTCTGGAGCAGGTTTTCATCCAGTATGTCTCTGTACATTGCTGCATTCATCTTTCCCTTTATTCTGACTAGTCCCCCAGTCCCTGCCGCTGAAAACCATCCCCACAGCATGATGCTGCCACCACCATGCTTCACTGTAGGGATGGTATTGGCCTGGTGATGAACGGTGCCTGGTTTCCTCCAAACGTGATGCCTGGCATTCACACCAAAGAGTTCAATCTTTGTCTGATCAGACCAGAGAATTTTCTTTCTCATGGTCTGAGAGTCCTTCAGGTGCCTTTTGGCAAACTCCAGGCGGGCTGCCATGTGCCTTTTACTAAGGAGTGGCTTCCGTCTGGCCACTCTACCATACAGGCCTGATTGGTGGATTGCTGCAGAGATGGTTGTCCTTCTGGAAGGTTCTCCTCTCTCCACAGAGGACCTCTGGAGCTCTGACAGAGTGACCATCGGGTTCTTGGTCACCTCCCTGACTAAGGCCCTTCTCCCCCGATCACTCAGTTTAGATGGCCGGCCAGCTCTAGGAAGAGTCCTGGTGGTTTCGAACTTCTTCCACTTACGGATGATGGAGGCCACTGTGCTCATTGGGACCTTCAAAGCAGCAGAAATTTTTCTGTAACCTTCCCCAGATTTGTGCCTCGAGAAAATCCTGTCTCGGAGGTCTACAGACAATTCCTTTGACTTCATGCTTGGTTTGTGCTCGGACATGAACTGTCAACTGTGGGACCTTATATAGACAGGTGTGTGCCTTTCCAAATCATGTCCAGTCAACTGAATTTACCACAGGTGGACTCCAATTAAGCTGCAGAAACATCTCAAGGATGATCAGGGGAAACAGGATGCACCTGAGATCAATTTCAAGCTTCACGGCAAAGGCTGTGAATACTTATGTACATGTGCTTTCTCAATTTTTTTATTTTTAATAAATTTGCAAAAACCTCAAGTAAACTTTTTTCACGTTGTCATTATGGGGTGTTGTGTGTAGAATTCTTAGGAAAAAAATGAATTTAATCCATTTTGGAATAAGGCTGTAACATAACAAAATGTGGAAAAAGTGATGCGCTGTGAATGCTTTCAGGATGCACTGTAACTAAAGGAGAGGTATCGCCTTTTAATATTATATGTATATAGTCTCGGGTTATGTAACATGCCGCAATTACAAAACTTATTCCAACAAGGGAGCTAGCACCCCCTGCTGAATAGACTGTGGGCACCACCTTTCTGGAACTGTTACTACAAAGCACTGTGTGGTTACTGGGGGCTTGCTTCCAGAGGTCACACATTGTGACATCATCAGTGTGACTCTTTAAAAAGCTGGTGACACATGTATGTATTATGCATTAAACAAGATGAGGTATTGTGCATTCTAGGTGTGTCTTTGTTTGCAATTCCTTGCTGTACTCCATTTAGACTACAAATTTGGATTAGCATTTTGGTTTTGTCAACAAAGTTAACGATTTCCTGGTTTTGACTTTTGCTCCATTTTAAAGACTCGGATGCTGTCTTTTGATCCTTTCTCTAATGTACATCTGCCTCCTGCTAGTTAGACGGTACAGTTGCATTCAGATTGAGGGATTCGTTTTGAGGTATTGTGTCTGCAGACTCTCATCATGACACAGATATCATTCATAAACTGGTGAAAGCATGTAAGGAGATGTAAAAACATGTAAAACTCAAACATTTTGACCTCATCACAATGCTTTCCCCTACAGAGTAATCCATATGTGGAAACATAAAAATATCACAATGCACTGCAATAGTTTTAAATCTCCAGTCCTCAAAGCAACAATATACAAAGAATGTAAAAACAGAAATGCTGAAACAGATGCATTTTGTTGTTCCTGTAAAGGGTTTAATATTTCTCAGAGACTGATCTCTACAAAGGAAAAAAATACAAAATGTCTTATCAGCAAAGCTAAAGGAGCCATTAAATCAGATTAGCTTACTTTGTTGGATTTCAAACACTGTTTCATTTGCTGATGCTCACGTCCAAGCTGCTGCACCATGATGATTTTGCTTGTGGATGTCCAGAAACATTTATGAAATAAGAATGTGTGTCTTTGTTTACAGCAACCATGTTATTTATATATTGGACTAGCCATGTGCGCCTAACTACGTTGCACATGTTAAAGTTGTCTGTGAAGGGCTCCCTGTTTAAACGCGGCTGCCAGTCGTGAACTGGGCCCTTCGTCGCACAGCATTATGATTTTTTATAAGGGAAACAAAATTACAAAACAAAACCCTTGGACATTGATTCCATAGGAACGGCCTACTCGGAATCACTGTCTGAGTAGTAATTATGTGGTGGTGGAGGAGCATTTCTGCTTCTCCCTGTTCACAGTCCGTCTCATTTTCATGACGCTGTCGTTTCCTGTCACGATCTCTTCTCAACCTTTCTCCAATCTCGCAGGTTGCTTTGTGGCAATCCAAAGAGTAAGGAAGAACCAATGCTTCTTTCTTGAACTTCAAATGCAGACTGATGGAAAATCACAGAAGTGTGCCCGACTTATATACTCTGATTGCCGACTCCAAGAAGTGGGTGAACATTCGATTTGGACAAAGTGCTGCCAACGATGGTCGATAGAAACACAAAAAACCACAGTCTCGACAACGAAGCAGGTGTCAACGCCAGATCTAAACACAAAGAGTGCTATCAACAGTGTTTGTAAACAAAAGTAACAACCAAGGTGTTGTGTATTCAGCCAGTACAAATAGCACGTAGTCTCCTTTAGTTCAATCCTCTTTAATCATCACACTCCAACCTCATCAAACGATCCTCCCCCTCACTTCCTCTCCTCCTCCATCACTACTGCCCTCTACTGAACACACCAGGAACACCACACAAGGCAGTGAATTCGCGGACAAACAAAGATCAAGATCCAAATGAAGATTATATATAAAGATGAGGTCCCAGTGAGTCTTTTATGGGGACTGATTTGAGTGAACATGGGAAAGAATTGGACGTAACAAGCAACTCCCATCCTAAGTGCCTTAAGCATGGGAAAGGTGCTATATAAATAAAATGTATTGTTATCATCAGCTTTGAAGACCACTCCCATGAAGAAGACCAGGAGCATCATTTACGCTCTACCCTAAACCCCACCCCTTCCAGTACCACCACTTAACTTCCTGCTTCCTTCTGTTCTTATCAGTTGTTTGACGAGCATAATGAAATACAAACCAGTGTCGTCTGTCATGATTCGGGGTGTTTTAATTTATTTATTTTTTCCATTGTCTTTTGCTAACTTCTCAATTTTGAAGTCCTTGGGATTTTAAGTAAATAAAAGGCTCGGCTTTAGCCTCAGGTTCAAAGTCTGTTTCGCTCGGGAGCTCTGTCTGGTGGGTTACTCTGGCCAAAAAGATCCCTCCTTCCAGGCAGGCGGGGTTCTTATATTTGGGGAACTGAAAGAGGCGGGGCTAAGTGTCCTCACTGGGCCATTTCTTGGTGCTGTGGGGGGAGAAGGAGAAGCAAATGTTAGCAACAGCACCCTCTCTTGTCCTGGTAGGTTATTACATACCTCAATCGATCCCATGAGGAGATCTCTGACACGCATGCATGACAGTGTGCATCTTGTCTCCTTTATTACACCATTCCTAAATGTTCTTCTGGTGTTTCAGCTTCACTGTATTGAGCATATAAGGAAATGACACCAGTGTGCAAAGATCAGAACTGTGATTCTCACCATTGTAAAAAATGCAGTGCCTTTTCACACAAAGGTGAATAAGATGTGACACCCAAAAAAAGACACTTCAGCTGCCAGTGGTTCACATCCAACACTATGCAAGCACTTATACTACAGACATGTACTCTGTATGTCACTGTGGACAGAAGCATCAATTCAAACCAAATACACATTGAGGGCTGCATTGGCCAGCAGCTTTGGGTACAAGGCAGATACCACCTCTGGAGAAGAACCCCACCCTAAACATAGTATGTGTTATGTAAGGATTGCTTGTTTACTTATAGGAGTGTGTGAAGTTGCAGTAGTTAGGGCTTTGGACACCCACTGTTACTGTATGCTGTACCTGGTGCAGTCTCCCTGCGTCCTGGTGGAGTTTTTCTGGGTACATCATGTTACTGCAATTTAGGAGTGTTACAGTACATTTCCATTGTAACTTAGAATGAGTAACTGTGGGTATTCTGTGCCCTTCAGTGTCCTGCCATCCTGTCCAGGACTAATTCCTTCCTCGTTCTCACTCTGGCTCCAGCTCTCATCCAGCAAAAACTGACAAAGGGACAGATGTTTGTTGATATCAAGGCCATTATAGCACAGCAGTCCAACCGAGAGGTAGCCTTTGATATGTCTTATGATTAACAGAGAGCGGGCATTCTGGCATGACCAGAGTTAAACCTGCTCCCTGAACTGAAAAAGCTGAGCTTCTCTTATCCAGAGGGGGCCGTATATCTCGCTGAGCTTCTGACACAAAGTCCATTAACATCCCGTCTAAGTGCATCTGGAACACTGAGCACAGCTTTATTGCCTAAAATCCTTATAGAACAGCACCATGATGACAGATTTCACAGCAGTGTCAAGATGGGCCACCTAATTGGGTCTGATTGCAAATACATTTATAAGTCTGGCCACCGGTAAGGCTGCAGAGATTCTCCTGCTGCGTTGCGCTTTGGGTTTGTTTTAATTAGGTGGAAGCGTTTTTTTTTCTCTTTACAGCAAATTTAACCAAAAAGCCAGCTTTGAGAGTGTCAATTGAATTCCATTTTAGCAGCATAGAATAGAGGCGTCTCTTTGAAAAGAAGCCTGCTGTCCTGGTCACACTGGGAGAGCTGTAATTCAATTTCAGCTCGGCACGTTGCATTTCTAAGGCCCTCTCACAAATGATCTAATTATTCAGAGAGCTTTTGCCTTTCTTTTTTTTTTTGCATTTTTGTCTGAGGACTGGAGGAGGGTTTCAAGTGAAAATGTGAGCAATTGTGCTCTGATATTCAGTATAATTGAGTTTGGA